>NW_024340849.1:11790426-11882591 GCF_902729225.1 Pteropus medius
GAGAGAGAGAGAGAGAGAGAGAGAGAGAGAGAGAGAGAGAGAGAGAGAAGAAACCCAAAGATGGCCAGACTCTGGGTGGGGGTCGAGTCAAGGCTATTGCAAAATGGGTATCCTTGGATTTGCCTTCTTACTGCTCTAAGAGGATTGATGGGCTTCAAGACCATCATCCCCTCAAGATAAATGTCTCTTGTGCTTCCCCTGGACACTCGGAATTCAATTAGTTTAATTAGAAAACAAGTAAAGAGGAATTATCTTAATATAGCTTTGCTCCTAGCAACTCAAAAAAAAGCCCATTTCTTTGGCAGGAATCCAAGTTTCCTTCTTATTTACATATTCTGAGTCCATGATGCAGACGTTCTTTTTTTTTTTTTTTTTTTGGCAAAAGGCAGACATCTCTTATCTAATAGATCTATGCTAGTTTTAATGATACTTTCTGATTTCTTTGCTTTTTAATGAAGTAGGAACACTAGCATGTTAGTAAATATTTAAAAACCATTAATGGAGGGAGGAGAGAGAATGCTCTGATTTTTAGCGTTTATTAATTTCTGTGGTGAAAATACTCCCACTATGGCTGATTTCAAGCCACCAATGTGACATCACTGAACTCAGAGCTGGTAAGAGGTGCTAACCATCAGCTCTCACGGCCAGTAAGAGCTGATCACAGCACACCGGTGGCTAGGAATATCAGCTGTTTGCTAAGAAGCCCTGCAAATCTATTGCCAAGGGATTTTTTTTTTTTCTCTTACATAGAGGCTGCATGGATTGGCATCAACTGCAAAAGCAAGCTCAGGAGTATGGTAACAGTGTTGGTAAATGATTGGGGAGTCATGTGAAGAGTAATTTCATTGTGCTGTACAACAAATATATTTCTCTGGATTCATATACAGACTTATGCTAGGAACAGGCATGGGACATCCAAGTGTAGGATGGCGAAGCCACAGCAGCTTAACGGAGAGTCGGGGAGTCCAAGCCCTGCCACAGACATTCTGTCTCATCTTGGGCAAATACCTTAACTTCTCTGCGCCCCCATTTCCACATCTACAAAGGGAAGGTGGGGGCTAGAGGTGAGCGAGCAGACAAGATAATCTCCAAGGTTCCCCTTCCTACGGCTTAAATATACGATCCTTTGAAATAACAGAAAACTAAATCGGAGACTAGTTTTACGACATTCTCAAAAATATCCTGATTGAGAAACGGTGGGAATGCCGAAGGAAGAGAGACCTCTTGCTAATTACTGGATGGTCTGCAAATAACTGTGGCCCCTGTGCTTATACAAAAGGAAGTCTTTCAAATACTGTGTTACTGCCAGGAAACACAACAGCTCTCCGTTTCATCTTGTGATCAGAAGAAATGTCTGTCTCCACATGCCCATCCAAGAAGAATCTCAGTTCAGCCAGAAAAGTCCCGTATAGTCCCATCTCTTCATCGATTTACGTATTTTAGCCACAGTTATTCACTGCACCATCCTTTTATCAACACTTACTTCAATTTAGTCTGAAAATGTTAGAGAATATTCCTATTGTCATATAGACTAGTAAACTGGTGTGTAGGATGTATGTTTGTGCCAATTTTATAAATGTGGCCAAGGATATTCATTATTAGTTGTCTATTTGTAAAAAAAAAAAAAATTATCTTTCTGATAAGCTTCTCAAGAACATTTTCTTGATACCTTCTTTGATGCCGCAGGTAGGAAAATATTTCATCGATCAGGAAGATTTGGTAGTGAGAGATGAACAAGCATAGTGTATTTTATCCCTGGACTCACTGTCAGTATTGAATAAAGAATTCAGCTATTGATTTTTTTTTTTTTGCAGCCATTGTCAGCAACTTGCGTATCTTGCCCATGGCATCCAATACACAGTATAGTATATAGGAGAATTCCTAGCATCAAAGGCAGACACTTTAAAACGTATTATTTACAAACCACTGAGAGTGAATTGGAACTCTGGGAACAGAGCGAGACTTCCCTAAACTTTATAAGACAGCCTTAGGAAATTGAGTGGTATACCTAAGCATATCTGTCGTCATCATAATTGACCAAACAAATTATAGACTGCCCGTCACTCCCATATCACTCAAACTCTAAACCATATTATTCCTGGATCCTTTGACTCTCAACTTTTCTTACCTTATCTCCTAGGTCTCTTAAAGCTACAGGAGAATTAACAGTACAGATTACACCTTATTGGAAGGTGGTAAACATAGCAAACATTCCTGAAAAACTACCTGGGTTCAAGTCCTGGATCCACCTGAAACCAGCTGTGTAACCTTTGGCAAGTGGCTTAATCTCTCTGTGCCTCAGATTCCTTATCTGAGTGTAGATGATAACAGTGTCTACCTCATAGGGTTACTGTGAGAACTGATTAGGCAATTCACTCAAAGTACTAGAAAGAGTGCCCGCTCGCATAGAGTTAGTATTCTATAAAAATAACTGGCATATATTGTTTTTAACTCTAGACAATGGAATTTGTTAAACTTTAGTGTGTGTAGGTGTGTAATGATTATATGAGTTGTGTTTTATTTTGCCTAAAACTAAAGCTAAGTTGCCTACTCTGAATGAACATGGATCAGCTAGTGGTTTTCCAGTGAGGTATGAGACAGGGGGAGTTATTCCAGGATTAAACTACATCTACTGAGGGGATAGTCCACATGCAGATAGTCAAGTTGTTTTATACATAGGCCCTTAAATAGACATTTTACACCCAAACCTAAAACATCACTTCAAGGGGAAATGATTACCGGCTGTGGAACAAGACCTTGCCCACCCGATACACAGGGAACTCATTCCATAGATGCCCATTTCTCTAAAGTGTTGTGGGTAAAGCAATCCACCTGGAATACTTCCGGAAATGGGATTTCCTGCACACATCCAAGAGAAAAGGGTCACCTTGTGCTATAACTTTACGTAATTGCGTAATTGCTGCTGATGGTTACACATTGTTCTGCTAGGACTAAGCAGTCCCTGATCTCTTTCTCCCCCAACTTCAGTTGTAGCTCTGTATTGCCCTTCCCACAGCACACAGAGCCTCCCTCTCTTAAGACACCCCCACGCTCAATCACCCCATTCTCCTTACTTCTGGAAATGTTTCTCAGAGTCACGCCGGGTTTACAGGGGCTTTCGCTGTGTCTTAGTTCAGCCCATATGGGAAGCAGGAGGGCGGGGAGGCCAAGAGGGGGGAGTTTTCTTTGATCCACCTAATGAATTAATGAATTAAACAGAGGTGGAGTTCAGAAGCCAGGCTCCTTACTTTTGCTGAAGCCGGGCTGATTAGGAGCTTGCGTAACTGCTGGAAAATTGCTGCTTCTTGCTAGAAGAATTAGGGACATGGCCCAGGCCATTCATCTTCCCTAATCGAGTTCTTGGGAAATACACATGTAGATTAGCCCCTAACAATGACCCCCGGCTGATTGCTTGGAGTACCCTCCACCGTGCCCACAATAGTATTGACTAGCTCTTTATGTCTTGCACAAAGGAAGCTCCAACCTCCCCTTGTCCCGCTCTGCCCTGTTTCCCCCATCGTCCCTCACCAGTGGCTGTTGAAGTCTTTTCTGCTTTTCTCCCAAGACTCTGAAATAAACAGTAAATAAAAGCTAACCTCACCTGGACCTATTAGGGAGAGCTGGGCAGTTCCAGAGGGAATTAACTTTGGAAAACAAGGCCATAAGCCCCTTAGCGTGTGGGCAGGAGCTTAAGAAAACGCTGCCAGTCTTTGTTTAGCGGTGATTATAGAGATCCATTTAATATTGGAGAAGTTTACATAAAAAGCATTCTCAGTCAGAGGAGAAACAACAAACACCAATGAGTTATCCCTAAGGCTGCCCTCTGGTTACGAAGTAATCAGCACCCCAGCCACCTGATCTACGTACGTAACTGGTACGTGGGACCTTGTGGGGTGCCACCAGGTGGAGGCAATGCCTTTGGCAGCCTAGAAAGTCTGAGCGGAACCTGGGGGCAGGCTTCTTCACCTGGACTGTGGCAGGAACCTCCCCAGAGTTTGTTCAGTCCTCCTGGATGCACCCAAAGGTCCAAAGGCTTCTGCCCAGGGACTCTGTCTTCACTTCTTTCCATCTTAGCTTCTTAGGATTCAACCTCTGGAAAGAATGCCGGCTAAGAAATGCTTCGATCCTTTTCAAAGCATCACCCTCTACAATAATAATTACAAATGAGCCATAGCCAGAAAACACTGGATAAGAAGTCAGTAGATCTGAGTTCTAGTCCTGACCCCTTCACTTAATAGCTGTATGTATCACTTTGAGCCTCAGTTTCCTCTTCTCTAAAATGGGGACAAATACATTTGTCCTGCTCAACTCACGGGGCTGCGGGGATCAGATGATAGAAAGAATGCGAAAAGAGTCTGAAAATTATAAAGTGATCTGCAAACACTATAAAGCATGTATTGATTTTTCATTAATTTAGCTTTTTATTAAAATTAAAAATAATTTCACTTGAATCTGTAATTCAATTTCTATCTGCTGCAAACTCACATGATTGCTATTTTAATTTACCTGTTTATGGTTGTATTAAAAATAGATCTGTTCATGTAATGACCACAATCCCCATGTGCTCATCACAGAAAATTAACCATTTAAAGATCCTTGGAATAGTCACATGTCATTTTTGTCCCTCTGACATCAATTTAAAGGTGGTAGATCCAAAGATACGTGTTTTTCTTTTGTTTCTTCTTTTGTCTTGTCTCCCAGGCTGGACCTTAAGCTCCTCAAGGCCAGTGGCCCTGGCCTTTCTTTTGTGAGGCTGACATGACCCATGTCAGAGCTGGATCCTCAGAAAGGACGTAGTAAACGTCCTTTGAATGTAAAGGGGAATAAACGGGGGCTGCATGGATATCAATAAGGTGCCTGCTGCAAAGATTTTAAGAATCTGTAGGTCCTTTCCTAAAAGTCCTAGACTTTTAGGGAATTATTTCGGTTCAGAGAAGGCTGGGTGCCCGCCTGGGTTCCGGCATCAGATCTGAGAAGTGCCAGAGATCACAGTGCTGTTCACAGCACTGGGGGATGTGAAAAAAACACTCTCCCGTGGAAATCGTCTTTCCATTTGGCCTATGAGTCACTCTGGGCCACAGAAGCCTCGGGGTGTCCCCAAAGGGAAAAGAAGTGCAGGCGCGCGTTACGCCCGAAACCCTGGAAGGAGCTCCAGGCCTCTCTGCCGCCCTGACCAAGGCCCTTCCCCAGTCAGCCTGAGGCTGGGTCATCTCCTCCTCCTGGAGAATTGTTCGGTGGGGAGGGTTCCCGCAGGACACAATCTGTGATAGCGAGGAACCCTGGCGGGTCTCCCATCCGGCCTGAGCCCACCAGCAAGTAAGACTCGGACATCCCAGACTGCAGGGCTCTTGAGGTCACCGGTCCTGCGGGCACAGAAGGCCCCACCGCCTCCTGGGGCGGGCGCTGGAGTGAGGGAGCCTGGCCGCACGCCCGTCCGAGGGGACAGAGACAAGCAGTTAAAACAGATAGACACAAAGCAAATAAGGGCGGAATCCGGGGCTTCGGACCACGGACCGGAAGGAGGAATGCCCGTGGGCGCGAAAAGAGGGACGGAGAGAGGAAAATTCAAACTGGGAAGAAGTATGGACTGACTTCCAACGCCGTGGAGCCAAGAAGCCTTTCCGAGGGCCGCCCGGGGCGCTCAGCCCTGCAGAAGAAGCGAGCCTGACGGCAGGGGCGAGTCCGGGGTGGGGGGACAAGCAGGGGAATGGGAGCCTGAGGATGACGGCAAGTCCGAGGGGGTCGATGAGACCAGGGCGTCGGCCCCACTGAGGCAGGACCCGGGGGCGCGGACCTCGGACCCGGGTCCCCAGGCCTGTCGAACACCTCGCCGCCGGTCCCCGGTGTGTGTTTGGAGTGTTTGAAGCGGATCGAAGGTGGGAGGTGGAATCTTCGGAGCGCCGGCCCCGCCCGGGGTAGCAGGGCGAGGACCCTGAAGCTGGGCGAGCGAAGACCCGCCCCGCCGCGGGGGGAGGGACGGAGAAGTAGAGGCTGGGTCCGGGGCCAGGGGGGAGGAGCCGGGGGGAGCGGGCTCGCAGCCTTTAGCGCCCGGAGCCCCAGCTCCCCGGACTTGGAACTTCCGACTCCTGCAGTGATTCGGGCGGCCGCGGCCCGAGCGCTCGCAGCCGGAGCCAGTGTCGCCCGCCGAGTTTGACCTTGGATCGGAATCGCTCGCTTCGCACGGCCGCACCCGGAAGCGCCGACTTCGAGCCTCTTCTCCGTCTCCAAGCGAACGGCGCTACCGAACGCGCGGCCCCCGCCTCCCGCGCTCCCCCATGCACCTGCCCGGCTGCGGCCCCGCCATGGCCGACGCCAGCTTCTCGCTCGCCGGCCACCTGCTCCGCAGCCCTGGCGGCAGCACCTCGCGGCTGCACAGCATCGAAGCCATCCTGGGATTTACCAAGGACGAGGGGATCCTCGGCTCCTTCCCGGTGGACGCAGGCGCCCAAAGCGCAAAGGAGCGGGAAAGGACGCCCGGCGCGCGGGCCGCCTGCACCAAGGTGCCGGGGGGAGGAGCTGAGCCCTCCCAGCAGCCCGCCCCGGCTCCAGCTCCCGAGTACGAAGGTGAGTGCGCATTCTCCGCTGCTGCGAGGCCCTAGACCGCCCAAACTTAGTGGCTCTGCGAGAGGAGGGAGCCCCTGACTTAACTTTTACCCAAGCACCTGGGCGCGGGGTTGGGCGCTGTGTGCATAGCAGGAGCTTCCAACTTGAGTTCAGAGAAAAGCTTAGGGGGCCCTCGCAACCCTCACCCCGACCTCCCCGGGCCATCTCCCGAGCACGCGTCGTTCTGCCAGGGTTCAGGTGGGCGGGGTGATCCCAGTGATACTCCGGGGAGTGTCTCTGACCGTCCGGGGCCCCGTCGTCCCAGCCCCTCGTCCCTACTGCCCTAAGGAGCCCGGGGAGGCGCGACCGAGCCCCGGGATGACTGCCGGGCCCGCCTCTGGCGACGCGAAGTTATCCGAGGAGGAGCAGCCCAAGAAGAAGCACCGACGGAACCGCACCACCTTCACCACGTACCAGCTGCACGAGCTGGAGCGCGCGTTCGAGAAGTCCCACTACCCTGACGTGTACAGCCGCGAGGAGCTGGCGGGCAAGGTCAACTTACCCGAAGTCCGGGTCCAGGTAAAGCGCCCAGATCAGTCCCCGGGAGGGCCCGAGGCCAGTTGCAGCCAATGCTCCCTTGAATCCCCCGGCGTCCACGCATCTGTGATGGCACTTTTCCTGTTGGCCTTCCTCGCTTTGCTTGGCCCAGAGCCCCGAAGGCACGTTACAGATCTTCCATGTACCCCACGCACTACCCTTCTCACATTCTGTTCCAGTTTGTAGTATCATCTCCCCTTTGGGGTCCTCCTTTTCTGAGCTAAAAAGAGGAACTGGAAATGGCTGGCAAGGTGAAGAAGCGACAGCTCATTAGATGCAGCCAGGATTGGGGCAGGGGATCGAGGATAGAGGGAATGTAGACAGCAGTTGAGGGTAACTGGACCCGGGCCCCAAATGCCACCCTAGTCACCAACTGCGTGCACCGTGCTTAAAAGGAAAACCCTGTCTTCTTGCGAGGGGCCTGGAGCCTGGCAGTTGAAACTTTCAGTGGATTTGTTTAAGACGCTGACTTTTGCTTCTCTGGTGCACATCCAACCAAACTTCCCGCTGATGCAGAGGCCTTTTTGTTGTTGTTGCTGTAAAGGGGTTTTCGCTTTAATTAAAGCTGAATTATCTTTAATCCCTGATCATTAAAATATTTGAAAGCCTTAAATATTTGCTAGTCATCTGTGAAAAATCTGGGAGGATTTCCAAATTGGGAGAGTTTACAGAGTTCTGAAAAGGAGTCTTTGGGAACCAATTTCACTACATCTGAAAGACAGTGGAACGGAGATGGGATTTTTGTGTCTGTTTAATGAATTAGATTTCCAGGAAGTGAGATATTCAGATTTTGGGGGCTTTCAGTCTTGTCTTAAAAGTAAAAGGAGACAAGCTCTTGCCTTTGTCTTTTCTACTTAGTTTGGGGGTTTTAAGTAATGAGTAAATGTCATGGTTTTAAAATATGGTTCCCTAATGTGTCTCGGGATTAACTGCCAAGGACAGTTCAATTTCTCCTAATTTGGGGCAGTAAAGCTGCCATGATTTCATTGAAGGGGTGGACATATTAGCACTTGCTCTTCAGAGAGGGAGGCTGGGGTAGGGAGAGGAAAAGCAAACAAGCGAGAGTTGATGAAGAAAGAGGACAGGAAAAGGCTTCCCGTGCCCCTGCAGAAGAGAGGCACAGCCAGCTCAGGGGATGCCTTCATACCTGAGGCCACCTCTGTCCCACATTCTTTCCTCCCTCTTTACTTGTTCAGGGATTTTGGCTTCTCCTCTACGTTGTGAGCTTCTTGAGATCATTGTCTCTGTGAATTCTCTGTGACCACAGGGCCAGCACAGCACCCAGCATATAACCAGTTCTTAACACACAGCTGTGATATGGTCAGACGAAGGGGGCGGGGGCCGGGCAGGGTCTCTAACCGTGTTGAGGGCAGCTGACTTTAAGAGCTGACTTTCCTAGTCTTTCGCCCTCTGACTCTGGATGCTAAATCCTATGACTATAGCTGATATTTTCGGGGGGATGAAATGAAACATGCAGAGAAACGGAGGTGGCAGGGGGGTGGAAGCCCTCACCCAGGCCAGTGTTTCTCTTTTCTCTGTTACCCGCAAGTATCTAATATTTCTGTGAAAATCAAGGCCTCAGATATGTCGACGGATCTTTTGTGGGAAGGGGTCAGGGGAACTCGCATTTTAGTTCTTTCTCTTTTTTTCTCAAACCCCAGCCTCACACACACTTGCCCTGCTCAGCTCAGGTGCCCGGGGTTCTTCTCCCAGCTTAGTCTGAAGTCGCAACTGTTCTATTTCCCTTCACGAGTACAACCTTGAAACGACCAGTTTGGCTAAAGTTCTTTCAAGATTCTCCACCAAACTAGACCAATTCTCTCTGTTCTGTTTCTGACGGTGGGAACTTGGTGGTAGAACCCTAACTACACCCTTTCTTGTGCTTTTATCGACTCAGTAAGTGAAGTTTCATTGTTAAGAGCAGACTTCACTCTGGTGTGGACTTTCTACATGTAAAGAAAAAAAAAAGAAAAGGAAAACTTGAGCTCATTGAATTCATCTTAGGGTGATAATGTCAGAACTAACTTCATAAAGTAAAAGCAGATGTAATACACTCGAACTATCGTAACCATTGAAAGCCATTTATAAGACATATTAGGAATCCTAAAAGGATATCAATGAAATAAAAACGAAAATCTTATTAAAGCGGCAATTCAAATGTTTGGTATAAAATAAACCCACTTTATTTTATTCGTTATCATAACCAGTAATTCGTGGAAATAGCTGTATTTTAACATCCAGTGTGGCCAGTTACAGTACTTAGAGTATTTGTTTATACACGTTTATGATCGAGACAAAAGGTAGGTAAACCACAGAAAGTCTGAGAGAAAAACGTGGCCACTGAGAGCCGTACCACGACAGTCTAAACTGAAGTGTCAGGAGGGGCAGGCAGCCCACCAGCAGGTAAGACAAATTTGGGGAGATCTGGTTTCGAGAGCCCTACCGTCTCATTCCAGGGTTCACTTCACTTTTTTTCTGAGCACCTGCTCCGTGCCAGGAGCTGAAAACAGAACCACAGCTGTCGGTGAGATAAACAGGGACAAGGGTGGGAACGCCAGGAAGGACAAGGATGGGACAAAGAGACACAGAGGAAACAAGAGGGAAGGAGGGAAGAGACGAAAAGGAGAAAACGGGACGGAAAAGAAAGGATGAAGCGCGTGGGGGCGGGGCGAAAGGAGGAGGTGTGAAATAGCCGAGCCCCAGTTTTGCTTGGGGATGGGGGAGTCGAGCTGGCTGGCCTGCAGCCCGACGGCCGCTGTGCTGCCTTTCGCAGGTGTGGTTCCAGAACCGACGCGCCAAGTGGCGGCGGCAGGAGAAGCTCGAGGTGTCGTCCATGAAGTTGCAGGACTCGCCCCTCCTCTCGTTCAGCCGCTCCCCGCCCTCCGCGGCTCTGGCGCCCCTCGGGGCGGGCCCGGGCGGCGGCGGCGGGCCAGCGGGGGGCGCCCTGCCGCTGGAGTCGTGGCTCGGGCCGCCGTTGCCCGGCGGGGGCGCCACAGCGCTGCAGAGCCTGCCGGGCTTCGGGCCGCCGGCGCAGAGCCTGCCCGCCAGCTACACGCCGCCGCCGCCGCCGCCGCCGCCGCCGCCGCCCTTCCTGAACTCGCCGCCGCTGGGCCCCGGCCTGCAGCCTCTCGCGCCGCCCCCGCCCGCCTACCCGTGCGGGCCGGGCTTCGGGGACAAGTTCCCGCTGGATGAGGCGGACCCGCGCAACAGCAGCATCGCGGCGCTGCGCCTGAAGGCCAAGGAGCACATCCAGGCCATCGGGAAGCCGTGGCAGACCCTCTAGGGGCACCGGGGACCAAATCGAGCCAGACGACCCTTCTGGGAGCGGACCCCGAGCCACACGCGCGCGTCCCTTCTCCCCGGGTCCCCCCACTCGGCCACTTCTTCCCTGTACCTCCTGAAGCTGCAGCCAGGCTTGGGTGTTGGACACGCGTCTGCTCCTGACTCACCGGGGAAGACTGACCCTCATGCCCGCCAAGACCCCCTGGCCTCCCACAGCCCCCACGGATCCCCAACCCTGCTGCCGGAGGTGGAGAGGTGGCCCAGCGCCACTGGCCACGCTGCTCCTGCCCCCGCGGGCGCCGGAGCCTCCAGGTTCAAGGGACCCAAAGCTCTTGACTTCAGATAGCGACAACTGAGGGTAAAGGGAGGCGGAGAAATAGTTTGAAGGACTGTCTGTATACCTAGTTTCAAAGTATTTGGGAGGAGAATTAAACATTTACTTGTTTTGGTTTGACTCTGGTTAAGCGCGCTCGGGACTGCGGTAGCTGCAGGAGGAAGGTGTGTGCGTGAATGGGGGTGCGGGAGCGGCTGCGGCGCCGGATCGGGTGGGTCAGAGAAAGCACAGGGCTGTGCAGAGCGGGGGCTCCCTCCTGCGAGTCCTCCTGGAGGGCGGTTAGCTGTAGCGGACGCTGTGTCCCCATCCCGAACGCTGTGTCCCAATTCTGGATGCTACGGCGTCCTCGACCAGAAGCGCCCCTTCCCCGGCACGTGTGGGCGCTTGTGACTGTGTGCGGTTCGGGGGGATTTGGAGCCTCAGGCTCAGATACCCGTGCATTCCCAGTCCCCTAAAACCCCAACAGCTGAGCTGCAGCTGCTGCTTTGAAGGATCGACCCCAATAGAAAGCGTCTACACCACCTTTCCCAGGGCGAGAGCTGAACGTCCGAAGCCCTTGGCCACTCGGCCGCCCTCTTTCCAGTCTGCCACGGCCCAAGGCCCCTCTCGGATCATTGTCCAGGTCCCCAGCTCGGTGCCAGCCCCCTGCTACCCTGGGTCGATGACATTAGTTCTCCAAAGACTGGGACAGGGCGACTTTTCTTTTTCTGAGCCTGTGCCTCTCTCACCTCCCCAACTCGCTCCTCACCCCGCAACCCAGCGGTCTGGTTAATCCGTGACGGGTTAGCCGCCGCGCTCTGCCCCGCGGCACTTCCTCGCGGCGCCTCGTGAGCAGCATCTGCAGGTCTCTGGCGCCGGCTCTGGGGCGGGGAAGGCATGCAGAGAGGTCCCCGCGGGCTCCAGCAGCTCCCGAGGTGCTCGCGGAGTCCGCGGTGGGGGAGACCCCGTGGCTCCCCGGAAGCCGGGTGGCGGCGGGAATAAACCAGATTCCCGCGGTGCTTGTCGTCTGGCCCCCTCGCCACTCGTGCTCCCGGAAGACGCCGCTAGAGCCTCAGCATCGACTGGCTACCATCTGTGGGGTGGTTAGCACGTTTGTGGACTAGTCAGCACCCTTTCCTTGTCTAAATAAACCCAGTGCCCTGGAGGTGGGAAAGATGGAATCCGATCACCTGTAACGGCTTTGCGTAAACTGTCAGTGACCCGGCATGAGGCCACACACGCTGTGATCCTCTTTTCTGATTGCGCAGCACCCCAGCACCGCCCTTGGGTTCCTGAAACCTCTCTGGGAAACCGGTGACTGTCCCAGGGCTGCGGGTAGAGGGAGTGTCATCACAGGATTCACGTCTTGCCATTGGGGCCCTGAGAGGGCTGTGGCAATAACCAAGGATGTGTCCCCTAGACCCTCATCTGATGCCTTGCACGTGGCAGGCTGGTCAGTAAGCATTTACTCACTCGGTTATTTTCCCCAAGAGGTAGGGAGTAATACCTGTGCTTTCCCTCACAAAGATGTTCGTGGAATAATGGATGGAATGGCCAAGTGATATCAGCTGTTGGCAAGAAAAAATAGGCAAACTCAAGAAGAATGCGTAAGTAAGTTTCTTGCAGTCCGTCCTGTCTTCTCTTTGGTCCTTTAACACCCTCGTTGTACTAGGGATGATTTATTCAGAGAACTACCAAGTTCACGGGCTCAGAGTGAGCGCCGCACTCGCTCTGCCCCCTTTCTCCCTACTACATGCAGTTCTGGGCGCTTTCGACCTTGCCCTTCGCAGCATCAGCATCTTCACTTAGATCATTTCCACGCTTATTCATTTTGTCTCCTCTTTCTGCCGTTTTTCTTCCTATTCTTTTTTCCATCTGTGGCTTTCCATCACTTCTCGCTCCTCTTTCATTATTTAGTGTAGTCTGAGAATGAATATTCTAAACCAACTCTTTAGGCAGCAATAGAGTGAGGCATACCTGGATTTCAGGGTGAAGTCCCTGGAAAATTATCAAAGTACTAATGACTAATGATGATGACTGAAAGCTTACTGTGTGCCCCCACGCTTCTAAGCAGTTTACATCTGTTGACTTATTTAAGCCTCACGACGACCCTGCCAGGAAGATACAATTAGCACCGTTAAATGAGGAAACTGAGGCACGGAGAGGTTGCCCCACTTAAAATGCTCATAAGGGTTGGAGCTGGAACAACCAGAAGTTGGGGGTAGTTCACCTTCATAATGCATGCGCTGGAAACTGTTTGCTAAATAAGCGCTCCTTACTTCAATTCTCAAGAACAGCTCTTCAGGCCACTCGGGAATTGAGATCCTGAGGGATGGGAGCTAGCTGTGAGTGTCTTCCTGAGTCTCCTGGGAAGGGCTAGGTGAGGAATCAGCCCCAAAGCCTTCCCACTCCATCCCCAGGGCTGCCTAGAAGGGCAGCCCTAAGAGCCTGGGGGCGGGGGGATTCATGCTGCCGGCTCCAGGAGAAGGAGTGCAGGTCAGGCGGGAAGCCAATTCTTAACTTAGAACGGAAGTGATAATGGCTTGTGATACAGAGCATTAGAGCCCTCAGGCGACCCTGAAAACACGTGGAGCCGCGACTCTAACTCACGGCTACAGAAAACACTTCGCTGAGGCGCCGGCCAAGGTGAGACACAAGCTTCCCAAACCAGACTGTGCCGGCTCTGATCCGGGGCGGGCACGCGCCTTCCAGGGACTCCGAGGGGCGGGGGAGGCCTCCCCGAGAAAGCCCGCATCACGGGAAATGGTTCTTGAGTCTTCCATGATGAGCCTGAGGGCCGATTGAAGCGGAACGAGAGCCAGCTGGGAGTGGTCCAGGGTTCCGAGAGGAAAGACTGTGCTCTCGCGCGCACAGCAACCTAGAGGGAGGCCTTGACTCGGGCTGACTTGGATCCAGTCCATCTAAGAGGGAGTTCTTAGGGACCCCCTCCTCCCCAGAAAATGACTTCTGCTCTGGCCGGCCGCAGGAGGGAAGCAGGTGAGTCAGTAGAACCACAACTTTGGGGGCTCCTGAGAAGCGGTTGAAAGCAGGCCGAGGCGGGGCGCGGCGCTAAGACTGCGGGGGCGGGCGGGGCTCAGTCAGGCGAGGTCCCCAGGGGGGCAAGCGGATTGTCCCCAACGCTGTGGAACCCCTGCTGAGACCCTCCGCTGTCTCAGTGATCCCTGAGCTGCGCGGAGCAGGCCACCTCCTCCCCCGTTCCCACCGGCCTCCATCAGTCACCGCCCTCTCCCCGCTGGGAAGCAGCTTCAGGTTTTGCGTTTTTCCCCTTGTAGAGGAGTCTCTTCCTGCCCACGAGGGTTTAGTGTCCACGATGCACGCCACAGCTCTCGGCCTCTGGTGGCGATTTCTCTCTCCCGCGGGGACGCGGGGGACTTAGGGCTCCGCCTGTCTCCGGAGCCACGAGATCCAGAGGCGGCCGCAGCCCCGCGGGGCCCTCCTCGCTCTGTGTTCTGGGGCCCCAGGTCGGTCCAGGCTGTTCATCCCTCGTGGGTTTCCCGCTCCCGGAATCCGGTTCTGTCCCTTGCAGGCAAGAGCTTCCACCTCTACTGCTCCGCAGGGCGACCGGGGCTGGTGCGGGTGACACTAGGCGGGAGGACTGGGAGAGGCCCCCAGGGAGGGACCGGCTTTGCCAAAGTCAGCAACTGGAAGAGGCGGCCCCACTGTTTTTACTGATCTCAAACGTTTAGTTATTATTTGGGGAGATGGGACTCGTCGAATCAGGGAAGACCATCTCTAACCGTCCCTCACCGCCGCCTCAGCTGGAATCCCACGAGGGGAGGGAGAGACTCGCGGTCCTGCCGGATCTCCGCCAGATACGTCGGTTAATCGAGAGTCTTTGCAGAGCCCGAGAGCCCGCGTGTGAGAAGCGGGGACAGCCGCGTCCTCCCGCGGACGGTGTGCGTAGGGCCATCACCATGCGGGCCCAGCCGCTCCGGAGGCTGCAGCATTTGTCTGGTGTGTTGTCTTTACACCACTCATGACCCCCCCCCCCCCCCCCCCCCACCACACACACACACACCTCCGGCCCCAGCCTCAGCCCCAGGAGGCCGCCAGGAAAGACTTTCAGGGATGATAAGATGACTGAGAAGTTGGCACCTCCTCTGCGCTCAGGAAGCGCGAACCCCGCATCCGCCAGCGTCCTAACCCGCCTGGGAAACGGGAGGCCGACGGTGCGCTTTGTGCCAATGTCGTCCCCTTAATTGGGAACTGGCTCTAATAATCTGGCCTCAGCTCGTTAACTACATTAGTGGGCAGAGTTAATGACTCATTAGTGATTAATTCCTTAACTGTGCTTTAATTGCTCACTATAAAAGCCCTTTCGTAAAACTGGATTAAATCATCTAGATCCTTGGCCAAATCTCACAGCCCTGGAGGACCCCGGCGGTGCTGGGTTCCACCCCCACCACTTCTCATCTTGGGGAGGTCAGCCTCATATGCACAGGGGTCGCGTCAACCGTCAGCCTGGAAATCGAAAAATCTGTGGTCTAGTCGTGGCTGTGGCATTGCCTGGTCCTGTGACCTTAAATGGGACCCTCTGTAAAAGCTAGATCTCCAAGATCTCCCCTTCTCCCTCATCACCCCACCATTAACGCCTGAAATCTAACACCTCATCTTGGCATCCGCTTTCCTCTGCACTGTACTAGGTATCAGCGTGTGTTTGTATTAGTAGGTCCTGAATGAATTGTGTACAAGGCTGCCTTCCTGTCAAAAGTTGTCTGATAAAGGCTCTTTCCAGTCCTAACAGTGGCTGGGTTCTACAGTCTTTCCATTTGTACTTAAAAAAAAAAAAAAAAAAATTGGCCCTTAGCTTTTTTTCACCTTCTTAATTTCCTTGTGATCTTTATCCATTCTGGAGACTCACAAGGCCTGGTGGGCGTGTCATGATGGATAAACACGAGTCTCCACCCTGAGGAGCATGACCTAAGTAGAAGAAATAAGGACACAACCGTGCATATGTTTTCAAATGCCTACTGGCTTTCTCCACCTGGTCCCATATCCACCAAAACTACATGTGTTCAAAACAAAACGTATTAGTCTTTACTCTATGGCTCCCTGAAAACCTCCTTTAAACTCTTTTCCCTCTTTCTGCATTCATATTCACCCAATGGATATGATAAGAATCATTCTTGACCCCTTGAGGCAAGTTATTGTCCAATTTCCTTTGTACCTTATTCTTTGTACCTTTGTACCTTATTCAGCCACATAGCTTCCAAATTTCAGCTGATCACTTGGCTGCCCAGAGTGAAGTCACCTCCCAGCCTTCCTTTCAGTTAGATATGACTAAGTAATGACCAATGTCACATAAGGGGAAACACTTCTAGAAAGTAAGCTCTTAAAAGATCCCAGCATGCCCTGCTCTTGTCCCTATCCTGCAGTCTGGTGACTACAAGGCAGGTATGATGGTGGTACTGGAGCACCCACTCCGGACCATGTCACGAAACCAAATACGTTAAGTAACAGGATAGAAGGGACCATACGTGGCAAGTCCCTGACACTGGAGCAACATACTAGCTCTGGACTGCTGTCTGGGCTCTCCATTATAAGTCTAATTTTTTGGTCGCTGTCAACCAAACCTAAACCTAATTCACTTGTTCCTTTCCTTCAACCCTCTATATGTAGTTAATTACTTAGCCCCATCGAGTCGTTTAGAATCTCTTAACGTCATCTATCCCATCTACCTGCCAGTACTCTAGTTCATCTCTCACCCATGCTGCATGACCTCCCATGGCATACAGTGCTTTTCATATGCCACTTACATCAGATCCCCTTTTATGGTTATTTCTTCAATGAATGATTCATTTACAACCATTTACTGAGTCTCTTCTCCCTCCCTCCCCTCTCCTTTTGCTAAGCTCTGGAGCTATAAGATATAGCTTCCGTATTGGTCTCCTTATCCCCTCAATCCTTCCAATCTATCTTTCACACTACAGCCATAATTAGGTGCCTCAAACAATTCCACTGTTTAAAACAATTCCTTATGGTCTATGGGGCGAAAGCCAGGCTCCTGATGTATATGACATCTGAGGCTTTCTGAATCTGACCCATCTTTACAGGCTTATCTCTGGCATTGCCCCTCACCCCTCTTCTCCTACTCACCCTCTGTTCAAGTGACACCAGAATACTCAGCATTTGCTGATCCACCATGTGCCTTTTAAGATTGTGGCTTTGCGTATGAATATTCCTTCTTCTTGGAAGGACTTTCCACCCTCCCCCTCACAGCAGACTTCTTCAGGGCCTGGCCCAGGTGCCACTGCCTTCTGTGCAGCGAGCTGGTCCGTTTTCCTGCAGCAATTTCTTGACCTCCACCCCCGCCAGCCTCCCTGTCCCTGGCTCCCACCCCCAGCACTTTGTTGTTATTTACTTAAGAGCTATTCCAGAACTTAGCCAGTAGTGTTGTCTGTGACCCCCAGCGAGACTGTAGGACACGGTTGTCTGATTCTTCTCTGCATATTTGGCACCAGACCCAATGAAAGCGTTCAGTGACTGACTGCAATAACTAAGAAAGGGGTATGTGATTCCCAGAGAAAGTACCACATTCTATAAAGCTCTTAATAAGGAACCCTGCCCTAGCCTGCAAGTCACAGAAGACTTCCCTGAGGAAGTGATACTCAGAATGAGCCCTGAAGGGAACACAAGTTAGCCAGGCCAGAATTGTGGGGTGAGGGAAGGTCACCACATATGCAAAGGAGGAATGAGCAGGACCCACCTGAGGCTCTGAAACAAGGCTGGTCTGGCACAGGCCAAAGGACAACTTGGAGAAGCCAGAGCCTGTACATGGCTAAGAAACAATTTCAGAAGGCAGGTTCAGCATCCAGCCAAGACTCATAGAAGGGGAATTCTTCAAGCTAGGAAGGGTGTTCAGGTGCTGGACAGTCAAAAACTAATTAATATCTGCTACAGGTGGTGACATGACCATCCCAAATAAATCATTCTGTCTGCAGGATGGTGAAGAGCTTGGAAAGAGGTAAGAGAGCATTCTAGAAATATTTATATTTTATGTTGTATTGTATTGTATTGTATTGTATTGTATTGTATTGTATTGTATTGTATTGTATTGTATTGTATTGTATTGTATTATAGTATATTATATTATAGTTAGAAGGCCATTGCAGTAATTGAGGGAAAAGGCCAGGGAAGCTTGGTCTCGTGTGGTGACAAGGAGACCAGGTTTGAGGTTGAATGAGGAGATTGTGAGTTTGTGATGACGTGGACGCTGAGGAAGGAGAGTTTCAAAAGGGAAGAATGGGCGACAAAAATTGTTACTTAAACTCTGAAAAATTAGCCAGTGATGACACAATGAGCTATAATCCTTGCTTCCTACAGGGGGCTGCGATGCAGGCATTTTGGAGACACATCTAGTGTTTCCTGCCACCTGGAAAGTCATCTCAGTGGTGGCCCAATCCCCAGCAGCCACTTCTCCAAGACCGGAGGCCAGGGCAGGAACTGCCCAGACTTTGCCAATTTTTGTGTTTGCAATGACCCTATTCCTGTCCTTCCTGCTAAAGTTCCTCCATCTGTCTTCTGCGCCTACAGAAAGCCACTCATGTCACATCTAGGAAGAGAGTGAAATAACACAGTAGTCCTAGAAGTGGTAACTGACCATCTGAAATCCATTCCGCATACACTTTTTAGTTCTTTACACAATATGGCTCCAACGTACCTTTTTCCATCACTCAAACTCTCTGCCTCTACCCTCTACTCCTGCCACATTCAACTCTTTGCCAAACTTGCCCCACCTCTATGCCTCTACCCAACCTCTTCCTTCTATCTGGACTACCTTCTCCCACAGAGAATACTTTAACATGAATGAAAAGGAAGATGCAATATACTAAACCTCATGGGATGCAGCTAACGCCATGCTTAGAGGGAATTTTACAGCTGTAAATGCCTATATCAAGTCACTAACCTAAACTTCTACCTTAAGACGCTAGAAAATGAAGATCGAGCTCAACCTGAAGTGAGCTGAAGGAAGGAAATAATAAACATTAGAGTGGAAATTAATAAAATAGAGAATAGAAAAACAATAGAGAAAAATCACACAACAAAACACTTGATACAATGAGTCATTAGAAAAATGAAAAACAAAACCACAATGAGATATCGCTCCACACACATTAGAATGCCTAGAATCAAAAAGTCAGTAGCAAGAAACATTGGTGAGAATGTGAAGAAATCAGAACCCTCACACACTTCTGGTAGAAATGTAAAATGGTGCATCTGCTTTGGAAAAAAAAATCTAGCAGTTCATCAAATGATTGAATATATAGTTATGGATGATTGCACATATCTTTGACTACACTAAAAGCTACTGAATGGGTGAAATGTATAGCATGTGAATCATATCTCAATAAAGCTGTTAAAAAATAGCCTTCCCACAAGCTCTTGCAGCTTTCATCCATTTCAGGTACTCACATTGGAATAATTTTCCTATGTACCATTTCCATCATGTTGCTGCTCTCATGCCAGGTGATCCTTTTCAGAGTCAATAAAAATGTATCAATTCAGCTAACGTATACTGTGCACCTACTGTCCTAGGCACAGTGATAAACACATCCACACCATTTTTCTGCTCTTTCAAATCTCAGCTCCCCTTTCTGCCTTCAGGGCTCACCTGCATGACTTGCTCACCCACTTCCCTTCCCATTGACCTTCTCAGTAATAGAGACCCCTGCTCTAAACGACTGATTTTAACAGCGTCTCGATCTCCCCCATCACCTCCTGTATATCCTTGCTCAAGGTGGACGACATCTTTTTATCCAAAACGAGAAACCAGCCTAAAATGCCAGCTCTCCTGGGAAAAAGAACCAATCGCTTAAATTCACGCCGTGATGTCAGAACGCGGCTGGAGAACCTTTTGGGCCACTGATAGTTCAGTGAGGTGGGGATGGGGAAGGGGCGTTCCTGTGGAGCAAGTATGAGAAGAAAGAGGCCTCAGGCTGAGGGAAGCTGGGCTTTCGTGCTGCTTGCATAGGACCAGGCCTGCTGCAGTAGTGGGCTTGTTCCTGCTATTTCACGTGGGTGTATAATACACATCCTCTGTCCAGGTGGCTTTTCCTCTTCTCTTTGAAGCTTTCTTTCCCTAATTCAAAGCTCATCAACTCCCATATTTTCTCACGGTTTCCCCTACTCAGTGTTTTCTTACTTTTCCCAGATCAGTTCATGAATCCTTCAATTCCTGCCGCCATCTCCCACTATTTTTTTTTTTTAGCGCAATCAAAACCTCAGTATATGTGACTACCTGATAGTTGACCAACACTGCTCAAAGCTCAAGGGTTAGCCTGCAAGACGCTGTATTCAGATTGAAACAGCAGCCCTTCTGTCTTTTCTGTATTTTGTTTCATGGTGGGTAAGGAACACTCCTTTCAGATTACTATCATAGAGAGGCAATCGGATTCCGTGTCAGAAGATCACAGAAACCTCAGTTCTGCCACCAACTTGATATGTGGCTTCAGGCAAGGTAGCCTCACTCTGGCTGAAGTTCTTCGCCTGTAAAATCAAGGGGCAGGACCAGAGTACCATTCACAGCCTCCCCGCTGCAAAATTCTGATCCAGCCAATAAACTGATTCAGTAACTTGTCTGAGAGTGCCACCTGATGGCTGACTTCAGAACTTCACCTGCCGATTGTGCACTGGGAGTTTCCTAGTAGAACCCTGCTTCCCAGAATCGCCCTCGGTGAATGAGAAGGGTCTTTCCTCTGCCCAGTAATGCCCTCCTCCCAAGTTCAGGGGCTTTACACTGCCTTTTAGGTGGAAAGCCCCTCCTTTTCCACTCCGATTCGCCCCCAGGTCAAGTCAACCCGACCACGGGGATTCTTGGCCAAGGAAGCTTCTGCTTTTACCTTTTCAGGCCCCTCCATACTTGAGGTTAGGAAGGAATGGGTTCTAAATTCTGTACATGAATCAAACTGTGACTGATTTAACCTCTTAACCCTTTCATGAAGAAACATTTGCATTTTAATAAAATGAGCCTTAAAGTTGGCAATTCTTAATTCATAATTAATTTAAAAAATTCTACTAAGGGTAGAATTTTAGATGCCTGGGCAATACAAATAGTTGATACATGGTATTTCCTTCCTAGTATCCTTCAAATTACAGCAAACAGGTGATATATTTAGACCTTAGGTAGCATATGCTGTGGGATTCCCACTCAGGTCAATCTCTAACTTCAATACCTGATATTTATACTAAGGTATTAATGACTTAAGTATTTTAATACACAACCCATCTAGAAATATTTACATTTTGAAAGTAAAGTCCTGAGGATGTAATGACCATCCTAAAGAATAACTTTCCAATAGTAGAATTTAGGTGAGTGAGAAATCTGATGGGAAGATACTTTGGGGCTCGGTGACCCGTATAACCACCCTCCAATTAGCACACGAGAGACCGAGATGCTGGTGAGGCTTAAGGCTCAAAGGCAGGAAAGGAGATTAAGAACTGCTCTGTTTATTTACTTGCTCCATAGAACAGACACTAAATTGTCCCAGGAAGAAAATTATCTTTTTGATTCTGGGGTATTTGTAGGAGACGGCTGTAGTACAGTAAACTAGAACTTGCCTGGAAGTTAAAAGAATGGGTTTCTTTCCTGTTGGTTTTTTTTTTTTAATATTTATTTATAAGCCAGGTGCCCCTGATCTTGTTTTTAAATTATGTAACTCAATTTACCAATCTGTATAATTTGCATAATATCTATCTTAAGGGTTGCTCTGAAACAGTAAGTAAAATAATTTATTTGGAATTTCTAGATCTGACTTCTGTTCATGCTAAAGTGATATCTGCTCCTGTGTTATAGGAAGAGTCAAAGGCACATCTTTCTATCCTCTTTATTAAAGATTCCCATCAATTGTTCAAGTATAAACAGTTTTATGAGACTGTACCTTCTCATTTCCTCTTTACTATTCCTGGACATTATGCAAAAGAAGCAAAACCCTCAAATGCCAATGTCAGTAATACTAGAAGATAGTTATGACTTGAAGCTGAACAGAAAAAATGTATCAGTGCTGCCTAAAATTGCCGAGCTTGTCATGGAAGCTGTGTGGACAACTGAACATCTTTAGCATACTCAAGAAAAGATTTTGACTCCAGGTGGGCTTTCCTTCAAGAGCAGAGGCTATAGAGAAGTAGTTTTAGACAAGCAGGAATTCAGAGAATATTAATCCTTAAGAGCCCTTCTTAAGATAACTATTCTGGGTGGATTTCAGCCAATCAAGAGATAACTAAGGACACCACAGCAAAAGAATTGTGGACGAGCATTGAATATATGCTATCTACAGAACAGTGATGAAGCAAATGCGAGACTCAGTGTGACAGAACAGAAAGCAGATGTTATATGTACTAACAATATAGAAATGATGCAACCAATCAAAAAAAAATGAGAAATGAAGAAAAAGATCAGAAATAAATTTTCTGTGTAATAGCTCAAAGTCAAATAATACCACTTAAAACTGATAAATAAAAAAAGAAGTGTAAGTATACTTAATGATACAAAGCTAAATATTAAAAAAGGTAACTTTATTGACTAATATTGGATAACAGGGTAAAGAGAAGGAAGAAGAGGAAATGACAGTACCATTATTCAGAGTAGAAAATGACTAAATTGCCTATAAAAATAGATGTCTAAAGAGACCATATAGAGGTACAATTTTTAAAGGTAACCACTAAAACAAAAATACTAACTTTCCTTAATCTCTGAAAACTATGTGCACACAGGGAAAACACAAACAAAAAAAGATCCCACAGTGTAAAACTTTCAGAAGCAAATCTCAAAAAAAAAAAAACCTCCACAAAAACAAAAAACAAAAACCACAAAAGGGGGATTTATAATGTTAAAAAGAAAAATTCACCCTAAAATTTTTTTTTGAAAATCTTGTTTGAGATCTGCTACAAACTAAATCCATATGTCACCTCAGCAACAATGTCACCGCCCCGAATCTCCTTTCCTTGGTGGCACTCTGTAAACCCCAAGCTTACCCAGCAGTGCCGGAAATGAGGCAGGCTCAGAGAGCACAGTGGGCATCTTGTTGTCACCCGACTTGCAAGTATGCCTGTAACACAGTCCTTACAGTTTAAAGTATAATAACTTGCTTCTTGTTTAAGTGGCAGGTGCTTGGGATTGCATAGTTTGCTTTTGGCCAACCCCAAGTGAAGAAAGTCAGCCCACATGGTCCAGAGGAGAGGGAATACAACAAACATGAAGCCCAGCCCCTCGGCAAGCAGGTGAGGGAGGCAGGGAGGCCCTGTGCCCACCACCAGCCCACCAAGGTAGAGGTTGGACAGAGACATTTATTGGTGTCTTCAAAATATGACAGAGATTCTCACTTTACATGACTACTCTCTCTCTTTCTCTCTCTCACACACAGACACATACATGCGCACACACATACACACATTTCACCTATCAAAATCATATAGAATCTCTGGAGGTCTTCATGCAAGTTCAACTTCTCAATGTCATTATCCAGAGAACCATGGAAATTTCTATTTGTGACATTAAAGTCTCTAGGTAATGATTGGTTGGATCTGTGAGAACCGTGCACAAACATGTAAAGTGCCATAAAATCCGATGAAGCAGGGCAGAGAGAGATCGAACTGGGGTTTGATCGCACAGCCCGCAGGAGTTCAGCAAGGTGCTACTGGCGATCTGTTTCTTGGTTTGTTTCCAGAGACAGTGAGAGCTTCAGCAGCATTCTGCACTAGAATCCACTCCAGCTCTGTTCTCCAAGAACTGCTCACCAGGAGCTTTTCGGAGTCAAGGGCGCTACCTAGCAATGTCACCTCTCCTTCACCAGGCTCCCTTCCTCATTCCAGTGACCAGATGGGGAAGGAGTGAATCTTCAAAATTAGCTGGGAGAGCAAATATTATGTGACAAACACCCTTCTAACACATTGCACACACAACTAGAGTCACAAGCGTGAGTGGGAATTTAAATAACATTGTCGAACAAACTGCGGAGTAGTCCCCTCGCCCCTGCCATATGTAACCGTTCAACTGGCATCATCAACTCAATGCTTAGAGTTGAGTGGCAGGTAATGTAAACAAATACAGCAGGCAGGGGTGGACCCGAGGGTGGGGTGGGCGCCGTGGCGACGTGGAGCCTTTGAGCCCCACACAGGGACAACGCCAGGCACTGGTCGTCATCAGGAAAAGCAAGCCCAGTAGCAGGTCTTTCGATTTTGCAAATGCTCGCAACCTGGATTTGTATGTGAAATCCCTTGATTTCTAAGTGCCTGTGACTAATTAAAATTTTCAAGACACCGCCCAGGCAAGGAGTGCCTCTACAGGCAGCATCTGACCAGCAGGCTGCCGGTTCCTGACTTCTAAGATAAATGGTTTTCCACGTTATTCACTTTTCTTTTCTCCCTCCATCCCCAGGAATTCAGTGGGAAGAAAGGACTACAATGTGGTGTAAGCTTTTTTTTTTCCCCAAGTCCATCCCCCAGCCTGTCCATTTAGGCTGTCTCTAGCTGAGGCATCTTGAGAAATTGCCAGGCGGAGGAGAGCTCAATTGGAAACTCTCTATTATTTCCTTTACATCTCTTTATTTCAGCAGTGGAGTCAGAGGAGCGATTATGTCGTTACAGTAACAGCCACTAGTTTTCCAACGTGAAGAAAGGAGAAAGGATGAGGGAGGCCCCAACAAGAGAGGGGCAGCCTGCCAACTTCAACCACAGCATCGGCGCTTGGAGCAAGAGAAACGGACAATTGCTTTTTCTTGAGGACTCAGAATCTTAAAACTGTCAAAAGGACTTTATATGAGTATCTTAGAATTAAATAAAACCCAGCATGTTTACGCTTAATAGCAGTGACTAATTTTTGAAATTGCTGTACTGATAGATCCGGGGTTGTTTGAGGTCACAAGAAATGACTTCCGTGCTTGCAGATGCTATGGGACGTCCGTCCCGAATCAATGCCACACTCCTTCCCTACTGAGAGAGCCCTGATTTTGCTCAGGTCTCTGTCCGCCTTCCCACATGACTCATTGGTAAATTCTAATCAGGTGAGGTCCCAGTGGTCTGATTCTTTCATTAGTTTAGGACAAGCCTGTGACTTACCTGGTCATTGAAGTGTAAGAGGTTTAGGGGCCTCTGGAAAAGGACTCATTACCGTTAATAAGGTGAAACCTAAAAAGAGGTGACCTCTCTTCTTTCTTTGAATGTTGTTTTGTCTGGATGTGATACCGAGAACTCCAGCAGCCTTCTTGTGACCATGAGAGAAAAATCTGAACCAATGTTGGGAAGACAGAAAGACCATAGACTTGAAGATACATTTGAGTTCCTGAAATAAATCGAACTAAACAATCCTGGATCCCCCCTCCTGCTAGATTTCTTGTATCTGAGACAGCACATTTTTTAAAAATCTTCTATTCTAATTTGAGTTGAGTGTTTTCTGTTACTAACAGCCAAAGGTAGCCTAACTCATATAATGTGTATTCCTGAAGGTCTATAAAATAGTCTGTTTTCTATCCAAATGACGTTTTGGTCAACTATGGACCATATGTATGACAGTAGTGCCATAAGATTACAATGGAACTGAAAAATTCCTATCACCTTGCAACATCATAACTGTCATAAAGTCAAAGCATAACACATTACTCACGAGATTACGGTGGTGCTTGTGTTAACAAACCTACTGCACTGCCAATTGTATAAGAGAATATTACATACAATTAGGTATAGTTCATAACACTTGATAGTGATAATAAATGACTACATTACTGGTTAATGTATTTACGATATCATATTTTTTGTCATGATTTTAGAGTATGCTACTTCTACTTATAAAAACAAAGTTTCCAGTAAGATAATATCCCAGGTTATACCGACAACAGCCTCATACATCTCGTGTTTGCCTCGTCTCTTGATCGCATCATTTTCTCTTGTGCTTGATTTAATCTTGTGTTGTTTGAGGCAGGAACGTGCTGTACAGCTTTGTAGCTGAGGAACAATAGGCTGTACCACGTAGCCTAGATGTGTAGTAGGCTATTCCATCTAGGTCTGTGTAAGTGCCCTCTATGGTGTTCACAGAACGATGACATCCCATAATGACGAGTTTCTCAGAACGTATCCCCGTCATTGATAAGTAGCACATGACTGTGTTCAGGAGATATCACAACTTGTGTTTACTTTTAGAAATGAAAGATGACATCCAATGAACAAAACACGATCTCTATTGCAGTCCCTTGTTTTCGAATATGAAGGGTAGGCGAGGCTATGAAGAAAGCATACTGTGTATATCATGGTTTTCTGTCACTCAACATTCAGAAGGGACACGGGGAAGAGAAACTCATATTGAATTGGAGACTAGTAGTCTAGGAGTCTTCCAGTCATGTCAGGTTAAGACCGCCTAGGTCCAGCTTGATTCTTTCCCAGATTCAATCTTGTAGTAGATGACATGGCAAACACTGCCTATCCGGCATCTATCTTCTTATTATTAAGAAAAACATGGTTTTGGGGAGAAGGTATAATGGAAGGGGGGATGGTTAGCAATGTCCCTAGCTGTAAATGCCTCAGCTTCTTTTGCTGGTCATGTGACACAGTGTGACACAGTTCTGACTAAAGGACAAAGACTATGGATTTCTGAGAAAGTTTGCTTTCATGATATGGGTAGGCCCATCCTTTTTTGTTTGCCTTTCTTTTTTCTGGATGAAATTGGGGTGTGTTGGCTGGACTTGCAGCAGCCATCTTGTGATTGATTACTGAGGAATATTTAAGAAAATCATAAAGATCTTGGCTCAGAATCCTTAGATCACTGCATTGGCACTGGACTGCTAGCCCCCAGACTTCTTATGATATGAGGGAAAATTCAATATCTATCTTCCTCAAGGTATGGACATTTTATTTTGTTCATTACATGTATCTGAGTGCAATCACTAGTCAATATAGATACAACTCACAAGTACCCCATTTTCCCAAAGGGGAGTGTCTATTTTGTCTATCATTGGTATAAGCCAATAGGGAAAATCCCACATTTGGAAGTAATAAACTAAATAATTAACATCAGAGTAGATTTTTATATTTAAAAATACATGTTAAGAAACTCTTAGAACTAAGTAAGTTAGGAGGCAGAAGAGAATTTTTCAAAATATGAGTGGTGTAATAATCATGCTCAAAGTATAATTTTACTTTTATTTAAATATCTCTTACAAGATGAACTAAAAAAATCCAGACAACACTCTCAGGAATGACAGAAAAGAGCTAGAAAAATAATGATTTTTAGCTGGATTACATTGAAGAAGCAACAAATATCATTGTTCCTATTTTAGGAATGAAGAAACTAAGAAACCAGAAAAGAGATGAATCAACACTTATAAAACACATGCGCTTAGAGAACAAAAATCCAGCTAATTGACCAAGGAGAGCAAAGCCTTTAAGATAAAGAAGAAAAGACCCAAGAAAGAACCATTTGCTATTGCTCCTCTGGTTGTATAAACATTTCCCATGTGGATACAAGCTCTGTTTTAACAGTTTGACAACAAAATAAAAACAAGACTTAGACTCTCTCCTTCCAGCTGATTTACAAATTAATCTACGTGACTCCATGGAGAACTCTGGTCTTTTCAAGGAGAGAGCAAGGATGGAGGCTAGTATGAAAGAGAAGGGCTCTTTTAGGCTCTCCTACATTTTGCACCTTGATAGATGGCCTTCCGTGAACCCGGGTGACCTCAATTTCCTTGTCTGTGTCCACTCAATCCCCATTCATGATGATAATTTTTATGCCTTGTTTGATTTCACCAAGTAAGCCAAAAGTGGAACATTCACTAAGAGTAATTGAATGACGACAAGAACCAAACAGCAAGTCCAAATATCAGGGAACATGTGTTGTGTACTCTAGTAAGACAGCCACTGCGGAAGTGTGAGAGAGTGGCTTCTGCTCCTACAAGGAGCAAGAGAGCAGCCTGATCCGGAGAGGAGAGGCCACCCCTGAGGGTGTCTGGAGACAGAGCTGTGGGAGAGCCACCTGGTGGAGAAACCAGGGCAGGGCGTGGTTACTGTGTCCAAGTGGAAGGATGAAAACACGCCCGTCTCTTGCTGGAAGCTCCTTCAATCCACCTGCAGTGAGATCTATCTCTTTTGTCAATCAGGCTACACATTATATGGGCCAAGCAGAGTGGAAGAAAAATGAGGAGGGAAGTAAAGAGATGTTTCTGTGAGTCTAATTAAGGAGGTGACTAATTGAAAGAGCATTTTCAGTGCACGCAATGACCGTGGCCTTCTGCTCTGGGAATGGCAATAGATCATCGTTGTGGGATCCCCTTGAAATGCTATTTCACAGAGTCGGATTAAAGCAGCCTGTGGCTGAGAAAATGAATAATGTAAATCTCACGTTTTACTTCTATTACTCTCCACACATTGGAGCTGGGTAAAAAATGCTCTGTGATCATCAAATATCTCCAGCAGGAACAAAACGGTGGGAATTATGGGTCTGGAAATGGTACTACAGTGCTTGAAATGCCTGCTTGGTGTGTTACCGAACCTCTGATCATAAGCAAAGATGACCAAATCACCCAAATCAATCCTCCCTGCAGCACTTATAAAAATAAAAATAAAAATAAAAAAGACTGTGCTTTTAAAATAACAAATTCAGAGGCAATTATTGCTTTCTTCCCTTTTGGATTTTCCCTCCTGATTTTCCTGCTCTGCTGCAAGGATTTCTAAATATTGTCACTTTTTAAAAGCAATCGTCTCTTTGTGCTGTATGTACACACCTGGCTCGTATGCTGTAAGAACAGACAGACACGAGGCTCTTGCTTTCCCAGAATCCCAAGCTGGATGTTAACTGGTCTCTAGAATAGGAATGGGCAGAAGTAAACAAGGAAATTCTTTTGGGGGCAAGAGGTGAAGGGGACATCTGTTATTTGTGGCTGACCACGTCTTTAAAACACCCTTCTTCTTTTTGATAGGTTCCCCTAATTTTTGTCCCATATTTCCAAAGTAGAATCTTAGAGACTACATTTCCCAGCTTTCCTCATTGCTAGATACAGACATGTGGTCTAGGTTCCACCAATGAGACACAGACATTCAAGACTGATTCGGAAGTAAGCCAAGGGCGGAAGAGTTTTCACAAGGGCATAATGCTGTGGGCACAGGTAGTGAGAGGCCCTGGAAGACAACGCCAACACAGGCAGTTGTGCAAAATGCTCTAGGGGTAGCAATGTATGCAGCTGCCATCTTATCAACCCCATCAGAGGCCTGGCTTTGAGCATTGAACCTGCAAGTTCAGCCTTGAGACCATTTCTCTGGTCTCCCCTGCCTACTATCCTCTCCTAAGGTCTTCCTTTCCTGCTTCACCCAAGGTGGATCCTGTTATTTGCAGCTAAAAGTGACCTGACCCGATATGCATACACAGATATGTGACGAGACTCCACTTGCAAACAAGGGCTCACGAAAGCTCTTAAATAAAGGGATTCTCATACTGACCTGGCCTTGATACCGAGGAACCCTGCCAGGGTCAGGAGGTTTGAGCGAGCTGCTCTGGTCTCCCGGTCAGAACTCATGGAGAAAAAGCGATTGCAGCTAAAATACAGGATCATGTCTCTCACGAGATAGCTAGGCAAGTGACAGTCTAGGTGGGGCTATTCCAGGAGCATTGTCTTGCTCTCCCTGCTGGAAATGCCACCATCGTGAGTGTCCTATCGGCAGGCAAATCCTTCTGATAGGGCTTACCCCTTTGTCATTATCTATGTGGCTGACTGTAGTTGACACAGCTCAGGATCAAGTTCTTGAGAAAGAGACCCAAGAGGGTCTCAAGAAGTGCAAGGTGGTCAAACATTGAAATACATTTCACATAGATGTTTGGCTCTGTATCAATTGTGAATGGACACGGTTTGGGAAGAAATTAGAAAAGAACACATCACATCTCATGTGGTTCTTCGACAATCAAAACAAGAGCAAGATAAATCTCTTTACTGTTTCAAATGTGGTTTCCTTACATGAAGGAAAACTAAGCATATGGCAAGAAGCTTTAAAATCTGTCAACGTGTGAATGTCATGATAAAAATGGAACTGGTGAGTGTTACGAAACGCCAGGTCACGTTCTCTGAAAATGGAAGGTGCTCTCTTAAATTCGTGTCCTTTTGCCATGAATCCGACTACATCCGACTATGGGAACTACTTCTCCTCCAAGACCAGAAATGAGATTTTGAAGACACGGTGCTACTTAAATACACTGAAAGGGAGGTTTAAAATTAGGTGATGTAGAAACTGTTAAATGCTTCAGAAAAATTGGTGACTTTGGATGTTTGAATCCTAGTTGCATCTACTATGTGACCTTGGGCAAGTCACTTGACTTCTCTAACCCTCCGTTTCCTCATCTATTAAGTGAGAATGTTTATTCTCAGTTTGTCAAACTGCTCTGAGTTGAATATCAATAACATTGGCAACTATTAAGTGATGAATAAGGCTAGCCTCTACCTTTGACTTAATCCATCTGATGGTAATGATAGAGTGAGCTTCTAGTAGTAACTTTTAGAAAGGCTGTAAGGATTCAGAGGAGAGAATTAAAACTTCAGCCTGCCTTCATCAATAAGCACACAAGTTCATTATCGAGCTGTTTGTTAATCTCTGCCACACTGTCCTCTCATTTGGACTTGAAATAAGAGAATCACCTGCCCATTGGACAATATGTTCAAACTTTTATTTGTGACTGGTAGCAGGTCGGGGACTGGAATATAATTGACAAATAGCCTAAATATAAAGAGCATTAATGGGAAGACTCTTTATAGACAATTATTCACAGCAAACAAGTTCAAATGAGACAAAGCTGCTTGAAAATCATCAATTTAGTCAAGGTTGAAAGATACAAGAATAGTTAACTATTTTGCACAAAGGAAATCTTGATGATTCTGTAGAGCTGATGCCCGTGGAACACAGCCTCTTCAAGAGGCTGTGATGGCCGCTGTCAGTTCAGCTGGAGGCTCCTTCCTTCACGTTGAGAACCTGGAGCAGAGAGATCACCAATTTAAAATATATTAGAGTTAAGCAAATGTAGCCAGCGATGCCAAAGTCCAATACTTGAGTAAATTCATTCTCAACAAACCATCAGCATCCCAAGGAGCTTGTCAGGAAAGTTAAGTCCTAGGTCACCCAGACCTACCGAATTTGAAACTCTGGGGGTGGGGGCCAGCAGTCGGGGCTTTCACAAGTCCCCCAGGTAATTCTGACTCGGCACGTTAATGCTCAAGAATCAGAGCTATCCCCAGAGAAAAATGAATTTCCTGGGTTTTTTTTTTGGTTTTTTTTTTTTGGAGCTATTACATTTTGGGGTCTTTTCATTATATTAGCTTAATTTGTATCCTGATACGACTCAGGTATATTTTGACTAATGTTGGAAATGAAATGTATTATCCCCAGGAACTTGCCACCGAAGTAGCAGCTGGGTAGGAGAGCTACTGGGGAATGTGGAATCGTAATTCTTCCTTCGCTTGTTTTGGCAATGCCTCATTACACAAATCAGAGCTAGTTTATGAATTGCACAATTACACATCGTAAACCCATGACTGTAAATGGTAGCAGTGTGAGCCACTTGCAAAGAGAAGCTAATTTGGATTCGTGCCAATTCTAAATTTATTGTGGTTTGCTTGTTGTGGCTTCTGTTCAAATTAACTAAGGCTGAAGAAAGAATGAGGAGCTGTAATTTAAAAGTACTTCTTTGTTCCCATACAGCACCCTTTACAGGCTGAGATGAGAAAACACTCTTCACCCGGACTAGAGCTGAGTCCTCTTTCCTACATTCTCTGGTAAGTCAGGTTCCCCAATATCCAGACCAGCCATTTGTTCACAATAAAGAATTGACTGATCCTCGCAGGCCAGTTTTTACCTGTTCTGTGGCACAACTGTTTCCACCAAGGGTTCATGAGGCCAGGGCCTGGGGTTCAATTCCCATAAAAGCCGATTAGCTCTGCTTTTCTCTGCAAATGCAGGTCATAAAAGGGGCCAGTTGAGGATGTGGCAAAGGGTCCATAGAAATCCCCCATTGGCTCAAAATATTGAATCCAAGCAGTTGGGTTCCAGGGAGCGGAAGTAAAGGTACAAGGACAAGAAGAGTTGTGTATCCCAGGAAGATCGAGGCCCAGGAGGCAGGATGGGGCTGCGGAGAAGCTGCATTGGAGGCGGGGCCTGACCGTCCTCTGTTCCTTCACGGAATCCGCCAGGTGGTCAGAGGAGTTTCACGTATTCTTGATTGCATGTTGCTTTTTTTTTTTTTTTTTTTTTGGAGCATTTCATGCATTAAGAAGTAAAACCTTTCTATTCTCTATACTGATTTGATGGGACAGTGAGTGAGATCAGTTCTTTAAAAGTGAGGGCGAACTCATTTCTCCTTCCTCTCCGTAACACCCTTGGCAATGCATTCCCCAGGGCCCTTTCCTCAGGTCCTCCAAATAAGAGGAAAAAACCTAAGGCTGCAAGGAAAACAAACTGGCTAAATTACAAAAGGAACCCAAAGGCCAACTTCAACCTTTATTAAAACCGGGGCCAACCACAGCCACATTCAGGATTATGGGTTAGGCCCTGGAGCAGACCCAAACGCTGTTTCGTGTTTAGAAACCTAGGATCCAAGTTCCATTAATTTTTGTAAAAAGGGTACAGTTAAAAGAAATAGTAAGGTTAACCTTGAAAATGGCCATAATTGCTGATTAAGTTCTGGAGCTTGTTTGCCATGATGTCGTAGTCTGGATTCAGTACACGTTTACATAAGTCTTTTCTGAATTAAGTCAATATGTCTGTCATCAAAACACTGAAGGATGCTCAGCGCTTCTGACTACAGCTCTGGGACAGTTGGCAACAGGACTCGCTGTCTTCTCACCGAAGTGGGAGAGGGGAGCATATGTGGACAGTTTTTAATTTTAAGAAAAGTCCTTCAGGCAAGGACGTGGAGAAAAGTGAGGCCTCGTGCATCGATGGTGGGACTGCAAATTGGCGCAGCCGCTATGGAAACCCGTATGGAGGATCCTCAAAAAATTAAAAATAGAACTACCTTATGATCCAGCAATACTTCTGAGTATTTACCCAAAGAAATCCAAAACACTAATTCAAAAAGACATATGCACCACAATGTTCACTGCAGTGCTATTTACAATAGTCAAGATATGTAAGTGACCTAAGTGTCCATCAAGAGACAACCAGATAAAGAAGATGTGGTACATATATACAATAGAATATTACTCAGCCATAAAAAAAAGAATGAACTCTTACCATTTGTAACAATGTGGATGGACCTGGAGGGTATTATGCTAAGTGAAATAAGTCAGACGGAGAAAGACAAATACCATATGGCGTCACTTACCCATGGAATCTAAAGAACAAAATAAACAAACAAAACAGAAACAGACGCATAGATACAGAGAACAAACTGATGTTTGCCAGATGGGAGGGGCATTCAGGGGCTGGGTGAAAACGATGAAGGGATTAAGAAGTCCAGATTGGTAGTTACAAAATAGTCACAAGGATGTGAAATACAGTAATAATTATAATAACTATGTATAGTGCCAGGTAGGTACTATACTAACCACGATGCCGTATACCTGAAACTAATATAAAATAATATTGAATGTCAACTGTAACTGAAAAAAAGTTAGAAAAAGAAAAGGAAAATCCTTCAGGCTTTGAAAACTGCTGCTTATTTTGACAACGCCTAGCTAAGTTATCAAACTTCTTTCTGACATCGAGAGAGATGTGGATTTCCAACAGAACTATTCTCTCAATGTGCCTTCTTTGTGAATAAGACAATCGTAAGATTTTTTTCAATTTTCATAACATATTTTCATTGAGGCAGACTTTCCAAAACAAAAGGGAGTGATAAGCTGTTTTGGTTTATGCAAATACGAAACTAACCATTGAATATAGGAAATATATTCAAAAGAACGGTACCGTGTGGGCGATAGCTAATTATTCAACATGCGATGGAATGAAATGAGATGGGCTCTCTGAACTCGTAAAAAGAAAAACAAGGCATAAAAAGACATAATAGAAAAGCAAGACCTAATTACAAAAGATGACTTCTCAAGTCACATCGAATACCGATAAATATTGTCTCCTTGGAGCAGCCGCTCTCTGTGATGGCCCACTCAGTCTATCTATGCTACTGCCACTCAAATACCTTTCTGGAGCTATTCTTTTGTAACTGCCTTCGAACTTACAGAACATTCTTCTGAATATGGTGGGAAAAATTTTGATCTTTGAGGAAGGAAGTGAATTCTTCAAAACATTCCAAAGTTATACAGAGCCAGATTTGGGGTGGGGGGAGAAAGCAACTCAAAGTGGATATTGCTATTTAGTTCAAAAGCAAGGCACTAGAGATTAATACCATGATTGCGTTTTTTTTGGGAGGGGGGGAGTATTTTGTGAATGGGCTATAAGGGTAAGTCCATTTCAGTGTTTGTAAAATGATTTTAGAGGGTTTGTGGTGGTGATTGGTGTCACTCTTTAGACGAACAGAAGGCACTGCCTGCCATTGGACAACCGCCAGCAGGAAGTCCCGCAAAGCACTTGACCGAGAAAAGGCCTGGCCAGCCAGAGGCTGAGAAGGTAATCCCAAATTTCTGGAATTCTCAGAGCTGTGTGATCCACTAACAAGAAAGGGTGCTGGTCATATGCACCGGTAACACCTACCATACAGTGTGAACGAGAGAATCACTCAGGACTTCGTACAGAGTTGGTACTTATTTCTCTATTGGTTGATCTTTTCCAGATTTTTTTTTTTTTTCTGAATAAGGGCATCTAGAGCCCTTAATCTCTCTAGGTGTTTAATGCAACAAATAAACTTTTAGTTTAGATTTAGCCTAGAGAATCTATAGTGGGCCAAAGGGCTGTGGAACACGAAGCCTCTCTCCAGAGGAGCTGCTAAGGCTTGGCAAAGCCAGCCTGATCCTCTGCGAAGGGGCCGTCGATCAAAGAGTTAACCACCATGAAAAAGTGAAGAAGCCAGCCGCTGAAGCTCTGTGAGTGAAGAGCAGTATTATCTACTATCAGAAACAGGGAGAAACGAGGCTGCTACTGCATCCTGCATCCTTCATGTTCAAGATCAATGTGGACCATTCCCCCAGAAGGTGTCTCACGGCAGCTGACTGTCCAAGGTAGACAGTGCAGGCTCTCATCCTGGTTTCACCAGAGAAAAATTATGTGATCATCTCAGTTTCCTCACTGAGAATCCAACATGGAGAGAATAATAGAATCTTCCTGAAACTTCCTTCTCAGACTGCTGTGAGCATTAACTGACAAAAGGAGGTCAACAGCTTCACCTAGGACTTGAAATAGAGTAGACACTCAATAAAACTAGCTGTTATTATTATTGTTATTCCTACCATTGCAATCATTTTTTTCTTTTATCATAAATTTCATGAAAACTTCCTAAAAGTTAAGGAGAATCAGTTCATTTTCAGCTGCCTCATTTTATTCCTATGCATTTTATTCGTTCCTTTTTCTCGTTGACTGTCTTTGTGTCTAAACAATGCCGGTTTGGTCTAATTAGTTTTCCCTATCTTCCATAAGATCATCTACAGGACAAATCAGTTGCCCTAGGATATGTTCACTTAGTTTTGAAATATTAGGATGAAACCTGAACTAAGTAACCTTGGAACAAAATAAAGTACTATTTTGCATAAAAGGTCATAAACTGAGAATGCTCTCTCCTAAAAACATCTGTGAAGAGGCCCTTCCCCGAGTGCTCGTCAAAAGTAAACATATCTGTAGACCCACAGGGATCAACTCAAATAATTTGTGGCCCTACTATCAAAATATTCTGGAAGGGCCTGGCAGATTGAAAAAGTCCATCAACGCACAATTGCTAACAAATAACACAATGGCTAATAAAACCCCTAAACTGGAGTTTTGAACCAACACCATTTTAATGTGCGAAGAAGAAAAATAATCTATGATGTTGAAAAGAAAAGAACATAGAAACTGTTGACTAATTTCCTCGGCGTGTATTGGCGTCAGCCGTGAAGGCTTATATTGTAAACAACTTCATTCTTTCCTGCTGGGCCTTCTCCTCCAACTCTCCCCAGACACCTCCCACCCCCGCTGCACCCCATCCCACCCCCAGTTCCCCGGCAGGTTCCTTGTGTCTTGAACCTACTTCATGTCTTGAACCTACATCTTCAAAGCTGCTTCTAATCTTGAAATCCCAAGTAGACTGGCGAATCCCCAGGGGATTCCCTTGGAGGTGACTGATGGCTTCTGGTCCCCTTCGCTTCTATGAGGCTCAGCAAATTCCTTGCAGCTTCTTGCCACAGAAGGTACTCCCGCAGCTGCTGCCTCAGGCTCCCTCCCTCGTAAACATGTGGGGTCTCTCCTGTGCTCTTTTTCCCCATTAAGTGCCCTGTAAAAAAACAAAAACAAAAGCAGAATGTCACAGACTTAACCCAGAGGAATGAATGAATGAGAAATTTGAAAGGACCCCAATTATGTTTCTGCTGCTTCCTCCTAAATGCAGAATAGATAGCATTTTATCATTAGGAGCTAGTTCATAAATGACTGACAGATTTTGCTCTGTGTTCAAAACATTCAATGAACTGGACAGAATTCAGACCTGCAACTCAGAAGCCTTGGGTTTGCTTTCAGCCTCTCTGCTAACGAGCTAGGCGACCTCTGCCAAGTCGTTTAGCATCCCCAGTCTTCAATTTCTCAACTATAAAGTGAACAACTTGGAATAGATGAAATCTAAGGAATCTTCCATGTCTAAAATTCTATCACCAATTCTGTGTGCACCGAATTCCATTCCCAACTGAATGGTGGAGTTTAAACATCCTCCCCAACCAATTTTAAACTGCTACTGAAAAGTCTTGATGCTTTTCTTTGTGTGATTAAAAAAAAGAAGGGGTTGCTTGCCTCTTATCTGTAATACAAATGTACCAAAGGAATTTTTCATTTAAACTTCCTCAGAAAGTTTAAATTTTAGCTGAGATTGAATCTAGGAAGCATCACCTAGAAATTACAGTTTGTTAGGATGTAATAATAATAATAAAAAAAAACAGTTGAAAACAAGTTCTGACCAACAACGCTTCGCAGCCACATAAATGCAGAATTTTCTCTTGGATGTCTAAAATGATCAGTGAAAGTCTATCAGTGGCTCCAGGGATGTGCACCTGTTGTGTAAATAAATAAAAATTGCTGTGCAGAAGGCCAAACCACTGAAAACATGGACATTCAAGTATGCAAGTGGACATAGCCATAGAGTCAGAATGAGGTAGGAATTTCAAGGTCTGCGTTCTTAACACTTAAGCCCATTGCTTAAATATGCTCACATTATCTTATTTACCTTCTTCATTTGACTTTTCCCATCTCTCTGTTATTGGCTTTTACAGCATTTTCACATTTGTAATATTAATGGTGCTTTGGATTTTTATTTATTTATTTGTTTGTTTGTTTGTTTTTTAGGTGAGGCAACCTTTGGTTGACCTCACAGGTTGCAAGGACATTGTCAGCTTACAATCCCTTATTTTTTACACGTACAGCACCCGGTCTTCCTAGGTGGTCTCCCATTCAAGTACTAACCAGGCCAGACCCTGCTTAGCTTCCGAGATAAGACAGGATCGGGCTTGTTCAGGGTGGCATGGCCGTAGATGGTACTTTGGATTTAAAGCTCACAAAGAAAGAGCTCTTCGTGGCTCCAGCGTTGTCTGGCATTAGAAGTGTGGGAATGATGTTGGAGAGACCTCAGTCACTCAAAATAGAAAAAGGTCCCTTTCCAGCAGCTCTATCCACCAAGAGAAGCCCTCACTGTAACTTCGATGCTGGCATGTTTATTGCGATGGACAGTTTCCAGGATGTTTAAATGCAGATTATTTAATTCGATCCACCCTATAGTACGTTTGATGAAAATGAGACTTGCCAAGGTTAACACACACATGAGCGAAGATTCTAAGATTAAAATCAGCTCACAGCCCAGACTCTACTATATTATACTGCTTTGAAGTCTTTGAATTTCCTAAGACTATAAAGCAGTTAGAAATCATTCTGGGGTCTGGAAATAAAAGTAAGGTCCACAAAAGGCTTTCTAGTATAACTTTTTAAAACAGGGATCACATATCAGTATACCATGACTCATTATGTGACTCAGAAAATTAATTCTGTGAGTATTGGGTAGCCTTAAAATGAGCTGTTACTGCATTGCAGTGTGAACACTTGTCAAGGCACTTATGACACTCCACACAATTCCAAGAACCTGTTGAGGACACCGTCCTAACTGAAGGGTTGGAATCCTGAATGATCGGCTCCTCACTTATCTGCTTGGTCAACACGGTACCTAGATATCCACTAACTAGCCTCGCATGTAGCCAAAACAGTGATTATGTTGCATAGCTTCCCAGGATGTGGTGAGGCAATTGGCTTTATTTATATGGAAGCAATTGAATCACTATGATGAGAAAGCAGGATTAGAACTCGGTGCTCCCAATATGACCTCGGTCACTCCCGCCTTCTGTCATTGCCTGTCATCTCGTTAGGATACCGGAGAGGAGAAAGGCATTATTGCCAATGAAGCAGAGGAGTAAGGAGATGTTTTTACCAATAACTTCATTTTCGTCATCATGCCTGAATAATTTTGTCGACTTTTCTGAAATGGGAAGATAAAGTAGTCTTCCATTCTGTGATTGATTTAACACGTAGACCCTTGTGACATTTTTTGGAATTTTTAAATTGCATATTTGGTGAGTGGGTAGTGTTCTGACTTCCACCCCAGGGATCCACAAGCTGGTTATTAAGGAAAGTGCACACTCCCCGGTCCTGTTTCACTTTTGAGCTGGCAACTGTCAACCAAACAGTCATCTCCATGGCAACAAGGATGATATGCCACTTCCACCTCTTCTCCCATCATCTTTTGTTATGTCCATATCATAATAATGGAGATATCGGCATAGACAAAAGACAAGCACTTGAAATAATAAAACTGTGCCCAGAGGGGAAAAAAGCTTTGGTCCTTTTAGTCATTTAAAAAATACCACTAAAATAGTAGTTTCGACACATAAATGAATTTTTTTTGAATTCAAAACTTGGAGTTAGGAAAAATACCCGTTAAGACACAAAGTGTTGTTTTTTCTCGACTCTGCATAGCCAGCCAAAAGAGAAAAAGGAAAAAGAGTGTGTTTGAGAGCAAATAAGAAAATGTAAGGTTGCCACTGGTATGTTTTGGGTTAGGAATGCCCAAGCACCACCCTGAAGGGTGATTAAATGCCAGCGCCCTAACTACCTGGGGACAGCTGTGCTCCGGAATTACAGTAATCAGGGCCAGAAAGAACATGATTCTAGCTTCTCGGCAAACTCTCTTGTCTTCCTTTGGGCCTGCAAGAGTTATCTAATAATAGGTCTTTTTCGTACAAAAATATGGATGAGCAAAAAGAGGTTGGAAATCTGGAAGTTTCACTTCGCCTTCCCAGTCCACCGGCAGGTGGCTGGACTGGACAATGGCCACTAGCTCTGAGCTCCCAGAAGGTCAATTCTAGATATGGCTTCTTCAATACCTAAATGTCCTCTTCTCTTGAGGGTACGTTTTTTTACCTTCACAATCCCAATGTCTCCTCTCCACGCCTGACTCCTGGGTTCTGAGTGTATTTCAGAGATCGCAAATGCTTTCGTCCCTGAGGCTGCAAGACTTGGCAAATGATTCTTTCTGCAGTTATGAAAACTACTCCGTTGCAACCAGGAGGCTCAAATTCTCTGACAGGCACAGACCACCCAGAGAGCTGAGCGCCTGACAGTCCCAGCCTCACCCGTTCACAACAAGAATCTGTGTTTTGGTTGATATTTGAATTAGCAAGTTTCTTTCCAGCAGATGACTGAGGAAATAGACACACACACACACACACACACACACACACACACACACACACACACACACACACCACCACCACCACCACCACCACCACCCTTAAATCTGTTTAGAGGCTGACCAGATTCCCAGGAAATGCTGGGGTTGCTGTAGTTGGCTTTATGGGGAGGTTTCTGAGGAAGTTAGACGCTTTATATTTGCCAGAAGCTATGCTCTGGGGTGACGCTGGCTGAGCCCCAGGCTTCCAGACACTACCTGCCTCCCAGTTGAGGGACAGCTGTGGGTGCACAGCCTTGCCCTCGCCGCTTGGTGGTCCGGGAGCCGGGACTAGCGAACCTCCAGCCGGTGCCTGGAGAGCGGGACTTGGCAGAGAGACCGGGAAAGGAGCTGGGGGAGGAGGAGAGGTCGCAGGTCTAGAGAGATGGAGAAAAGTGGGGCTCAGGGTACAGAGAGCCCGGGGTCAGCGAGGAAGGCAGGCGCGATGCCCGGAGCGCCAAGCCTGCTGAATGGAGAGGAGGAGTGTTGGCAGAGAGGCGGATTAAAAAGGATCACTGCACAGGCAGGAGAGGACTGAGAAAATTCGGGAATGCCACAAACAGAGCAGGGATTCAGGCACTGCTAGCTGAACATATTTGAAACGCAGGGCAGGCGCGCACGCCCCGGGTCCCCAACCTGTGGCAGCCCGGGTTCACGCCAGTCAGAATCAAGGCCGCCGCCGTACTGGACCAGGGCTCAGAGTCGCGCTCGGGGACCCAGCTTCCCAAAGTTGTTCAAGGAGAGAACCGTGCGGGAATAAAAGGAGGTGCCGGGGAGGTGCGGAGGGAAAGTGAGCTCCTCCGCGTAGGGCTGGGCGTTTTGGAGAGCTGCGCGCTGGCTCGCGTGCGCTGGGGAAGAGGGAAGAGAGCGGGAAAGGACCAGGGGACCAGCCCGCAGCTGCCGAGGGACCCCCGGCTTCTCAGGACCGGGAAGGGTGGAGTGGAGTTTTGGGCGAACGGGGATGACGCTTGGGTAGAAAGGTTGGAGCAAACCCAGCCCCCGAAGCCTGGCGCCCGAAACGCTGAGAGCTGGGGAGACCGCGCCCTGAGGCTGGCTGGTCCCACCGGGGACTAGCGCGCGCCGGACACTCACCCACCGCCCAGTGGTTGCCGCGCGGGTACATCTTGGCCAGTACGGTGTCTCCCGCCGCCGGCACCGGAGCGGCCGGTCCCCGGGGCGCTTGGCAGAGGACCAGCGCCAGCAGGACGAGCGGCAGCTCGCGGCCGCGCATGGTCCCGGCGGGAAGCCCTTGGAGCGCGCGGCGAGGCGGGGCGCAGAGTGCGCTCTCCCCGCGGTGCAGAGACCGCAGGAGCGGGACCTCGGAGGATCTGCGCCGCCGCCGCCCGCGCCGCCGCTGCAGCCTCCACGCGGCCCCCACTTTATACGGAAGTCTAGGCAGGGGCGGGGGGGGGGCGGGGGGCTCCTCCGCCGCAGACCCGAGCGCTCTGACGTCTTCCTCCAGCGAGCCGGGGCGTCGGGACAGCCGTCGCCGAAAACCATCCATCTTCCCGCCGAATGATGGCAAGGCTGAGTGTACATTGTCCCTCTCCCTTTCCCTCGTCGTCCCGCCCGCCTTCCCCACGTTGGATTAATCCTTCCCATCCTCGACGCCTTCGCTCCCACGCTATTTAGAGATCTTCCCCCAACCCTCACTCCGGCGGGCGCCTTCCGATCCTGCAAAGGGAAGAGGCGCCCCGCGGCCTGATCCCAGGGGCGGAGGGGTGAGGCGGAATGAGCACAAAGGATGGACACTTTTAGGTCCGGCTTTTCTGGAGGGGGTAGCAACCGGGATTTCAAGGGACTTCTGATTCTCAGAGCTGTCCCCTCCAAGGACCATCTCCCTCCTCGCTGTCCCAGCCCTAGGCCTCCCTCTAGCAGACCCACCCACTGTGACCAGCACTGCCATCAATACCCTTACCCCACCTGCGTTTTCAAAGGCACCCCTGCCCATTTGAGTGGTGAGATGGAGGATGGAGCAGATAGGATATGATCTGTGAGCAGAGCTAACAATAGTTTTACTATACACCTGGCTCCTTTCACAAGCATTCTGCTTCTGTATAATAGATGAAGCTTTTATGCTAATCTCCTAGGCTGCGGCTACCAGAAAGCTCAAACTGTCCCCAAACTGCTATTCACACACTTCTCCAGAGTTGCCCAGCTTTCCCCTGCTCCTTCTGTTCTCAGACGTGAAGATGGTCGCAGGCCCGCTTTCTCCAGTTCTCAATGCCATGGATACAAAGGGGATGAGCGCCATAGCAATGGAACAATAATAGAAGCTGGTAGGATGCTGTGGCCGCCTTTCGGCTGCCAGAGCTGGGGGTGTATTTGTGTGTTTCTGCAGGCCTGCTCCTCACCACCGTTCTGGTGAGCTGTTTTTCTGGTGAGTCCATGGTACTGCACGTCAGCACCGATGTTGGTACTGATGAAGTCGAAATCGTACATCTTTCTCTGTATCCCTGATCGGTACATTTATGCCACGCTTAGGTGATTACACGTTCACATTGCATGACTGAGTAGTCTTGGGACTGGAAGAATATTTCCGTGCATGTGTCTGGCTGTAAAGTAAAAAAAAAGAAATTTGCTAATTTCAAGATTGCTATGAGTAGCTAAGGAAAGACAGTAATCCTATCCCGGGTAAGGCTGGGAGGAATGATCCAAGTGAAAATCAGGAGGAGAAAGTCCATGATCCGCCTGTACTCCATCCCTCTGGGATCCCCGCCTCTGCATCCGATACCAAGGCTCAGTAAGCAGATGTTCCACTGTCACGTGACCGTCGTAGGCTTGCTGCCTCTGACTTGGCAGTGAGCGTGCTTGGACTTGGTCTTGTTCCCCTGTGTGCCTGCAGACACCCTGGATCATGGTGCTCGGTAAGTATTTGACGAATGAACAACTAAACTAAGAAACACTCGGGTCTAAGTGCCTTCTACAGCCCTGGGTCTTTGCAAGAGTATTAAAACCTTTTCTCTCCAGATAAAGTTGTAGAAAAAATGTCGTCCTCTCTTAGTTTAATCAAGATTATTTTATATAGTTAATAATACTATGTATAGGGCCAAGCGGGTATTAGACTAATCGGGGGGGATCGCTTCATAAATTCTATTAATGTCTAATCACGATGCTGTACACCTGAAACTAATGTTGAATGTCAACTGTAATTGAGAAATCATTTTTTAAAAGATCATTTTAGAATCTTTAAATGAAGTTTCTCCCCCGTGAGACAGGAAAAACCACTGCACATAAATTAAAGTTTGGGAACATTCTGTGGAGAGTCTGACTCTTCTGCAAATTCAGGAACTCACTGTCTCTTGTGTCTGTTGCAGGCCAGGGGGCACCTGGGGCCCTCATTCACCCCAGCTCTTGCTTTAAGCACCCGGCCCACAGGCTTTCTGCATCCAGACTCAGGCATGGCCATGTGACTGGCTTTGGCACCCATAAGGGCAGTGACTATGTCACTCCTGCTCAGAGTTGCATCCACAGTGTCTGGGGAAGTCCTAGGCACAGAGAAGGGACTCAGTGGATGTGAATGGATGCATTGTCCTGAAGGCATAGGAGCCTGAGTCCAGTCCCCTTACCAGACCAGACACTAAATTGTCATCAGTTAGAAAAAGAAACCATTGCATGTGTGATTCAGCCAGCATTGAACGAGCCCCAAAAGATCCCGGCTGGGTATCCTCTCATGTCCCTTTCGAAATCTTCAGCACGGCCCTGCCAGACAGAGAAGATTAACGCCTCTGACTCAAGGGAAAGCTAAACTGCCATGAGAAAGACATCTCACAATGCAATGCAAAAGAGAGGTTTTTTCTCTTTTTTATTATAGTCCAGGGCAGGTGTTCTGGGTTGGCAGATAGCGCTGTTCCACATGCATATTCAGGAACCTGGGTTCCTTCTGTGTTCACTCTTGTGCCTCTACTGTTCCCTAGGGCTGTTCCTTGGGAAGACTGGGAGCTTGCACCAGAATGTAAATCAAAGCACCACTTCCTTCATCGAGACACCTTACTGTGGACAAAAAAAATGTCAGCTGAACTAAACAATGTGCTTAGCGATTTGCATTCTGGAATAAACTCTTTATCTTGTGGATGAGTAACAAAAGTTTGAGAATGAGCACCTGGTGCACTGTCCTCAAGTACTGTCCCTTTTTGCATAACCTAGGTGGCAGCTGCCAGGAAGGCGGAAGTGACATAGCAGCACATATGTAGCACTTATCTCTTGTGCTCATATTTCGGTCATAAAAACTCAGCCACATGCTCCCAGGTAACAGGGGCCAATTCTTCAGTCCATCACAGTGCAGAGAGCAGAGGGGAAGCGGATACCCATAATAACTTCCGACGAAAGAACCTCGCCAGCAGGATGGTGTGTATTCATCTTTGGCCTGGCATCCCTGTGGGACATTGCCTGTGCACTCTTTTTTCCAATCCCAGGTGGCATTTTTCAGGAAATTCCATGGCTATTTCCAGCAACGGGCTCTCTACTTCACAGGGCATGAAATATACATCATTTTAAATTTGTAAAGAATTCAGGTCAGTTTATATCTTATGCCTTTTCTCTTCCACAGAGCATGAGTCTATGATGTGATTTTCAGGGTGTTTCCCCAAAGGCTTGGAGGGTCTGGTCTAATCAGGCCCGTCTGTGTGCTGGGAAGAGAGGCCTCTTAAACTAGCTCAAGTGAAGTGGGATTTGTTGTGAAAACACAATGGGAATTTCAGGAAATTCAAAGACAGGAACCATGTGGGTCACCTGGGTCTCATGGGAGCTAGGACTAGCCCCAACCCCCCAAAGCTATTCCATGAGTATTTCCTCCTCTCCACATCTGCGCCATTTCCCGCTCTGTGGACTGACTTTCTTGCCCACACGGCTTCGGCTGATAGGTGACCACTGCACCCACCCCAGCACCCGCCGTAAGGGGGCAACTTTTCACATGGCCTCCTGTCCTCTGCCTCTGCTGGAAACTGTGTCCTAATTCCTGATATACAGGACAGAAACTTCCACCCAGCTCATTATTTTGACCTGGTCACATGGGCTAGAGATTTCCCAGCAGCTTATATGAATGAGTAAGTCCAGGATGTCCCATCAACTCCTGTCAGGGGCTAGGAGCACATGGTGACGGATATAGCATGTCCACTTCCCAGGGCACCGGGCAGAGTCGTGTTCCCTGGGATGGGGTGGCCAGGGCGGGCACCCAGACATCTTGTCCACAATGGCCTCTTCCCCAGTTCCTCAGGCACACGTTGTCTCCTGCCTGATAGTTCATGCTTTGGGCTGTTTCTTTTTCAGTTAGTGACCCAGACATCTCATCACAGAGGGCATATTTTGTTACTTTCTCCCACAGAGTTCAGATTTTGATGAACTGAATTTTTACTGTGAAACGGGCCGTACTGTTTAGATTTCCCATTTGCATTCAACAAAGACAGGTTGAAATACCCGGTATTACCACAGAGAGTCAAGTATGTAATTCCAGCTTAAATCAATGAAACATTGCATTTTAGTTAATCTTTTCAGACTTCATCAGGAATGAATGTATGTTTTCATTCATAGGGTGGCTTTCTGAAATATGGAAAATAGCTCACGCACCTCTATCATTATTGCCCAAGGGGACTCCAGTTTGGGAATCTTTGCCTAAGGTTAAGGAGTTGTTTTTGCTGTAACTGATCACTTAGATGTTGGTTCCCATGAAGCTCTGAGGGCAGGTCTTGCTGCAGTGAGATGTCCAGGTTCAGGCCAGAGCAAAGGAAGCAGGATGAGAGGAGAAATGACAGGGCACAGGAAGGTGGCGGTGTCCTGCGCAGGTGTGGCTTCTGATTCTGCCTCTGCCCCGGGGTGACCTCAGACCAGACACTGAGCATCTGCTTCTCTGTTTCTTCATCTGTAAATCGAGTTGGTAAAACCTTCCTCCCTAGGGTTCTAGGAGAATTAAATGAGGTCACATGTATCTACTGACTGGCAGCTACTTATTTATTTTAATTAATACTAATAGAGAAATATAATTAAGGCAAGCTAATTTCTTAGATTGCGAGTTTCAAGATGGCATAATTTCCTTGTTTGGTGCCTAATGCAACACCATGTGCTATTTAGACCCCTTGGGGAGATAATCATACAGATAATAACTGCCACTTGGCAAGCATCTATTATGCCCCCGGTGTGGGGTGTAGTTGTCCCTGCATTCGCTCTTGTAATCTTCATGACTGTCCATGAAGACGTTCTTCATCCCATTTTATAAACGAGGAAACCGGGGCTCAGAAATATTAGATAACTTACACGATGCCCAGATGGTAATAGGCAGAGACCACAGTGGACCTCAATTTCATCTGATTCTCAAGTTCTGAGGGCAGTAAATCCGGCGAAATTAATTTCTTTGTAGTTTCAGGACTTTTATGAGGTTTGGTACATTTCATCGCTCAGAAGGCATACAAACTATATTAAAAATAATTTTATAAGAGATACTAGGAATAACTTTTACCGTTGGGTGAGATCTCACTGTGGATTCCACTGCTTGTTTTCAGCTGTTCTCCCCCAACCCCCTTCCCAGCCAGTCTGGCCTCTAGATTTGTGTCCATTGCCTTCCAACTTATATGTAGAAGTCACAGGAAGTGTTGGAAACATTTAAATTTGCTTTTTTGGAAAATGACAGGCTCGTAGTTTTGGCTACAGTAGGGATGGCTGGACTCTCAAAATATAGCTCACAATGTCTGAAACTGAAAATATATTTCAGAGATTTGTGTACTTGAATATCCTACTGTGCAATCCTTGAAATCTGGGTGTTCCTGGCATTTCACTGATTACCTTCCATGGTCTTCTAAGTTACTGGACAGACTGGAGGAGGCTATTACCCTAGACTCTGGCCTCACGGTTTGCCTTCTCCAGGGCTTCTCCACCTCAGCACTGTTTATATTTTGGGCCGGATAATTCTTCGTCACGGGGGGCTGTCCTGGGCATCATAAGACGTTCAGCAGTCTCCCTGGCCTCTACTCAATAGATGCTGATGGCACCCTTCAGGTGTCACAACCCAAATGTCTGCAGACATTGCTAACATCTCCTTGGTGGGGAGAATCACCCCCCAGTTCAGAACTTCTGGTCTAATCTAATTGCTCATCCTCCCTAACTACTTCCTTGCCTGGTGCTCCTTGAATCCACACTTGAATATCTCCAGTGCTGGAGAACTCACTCATTCTCATCTTTGGAGAACGCCAACATTGGAAAACTCTTCCTTAGAATGAACCTAAATGTGTCTCTTAGCTTCCTCCCATCATGTGGTCCTCGTCTGCCCAGCCCAGTCGCTCTGCCCCTCCCTCAAGTGTTTACAGACACCATCGTGCCTGCCCTGATTCTGCAATATAACAGGTTATTTTCTGTGCCATCAACACGTCCTCAAGTGCAATGATTGCTCTTCCCCTCCCCATTCTGACAGAGACAGAGGTACTGAAGCTGACCCAAAACTAATCACTTCTTTGGATCACCCCCCAAGGAAGTTGAGCTTTGATCAAAGGATCTGGTGAGCAAGGGGCATTATTTTCTAGAACTTTCTACAGGTATATGCCTATTTCACTTTGCCGCCTACGAAAATCAAAGCCACTGTATAAGCCGCTGCCTGCTCCAGGTCAACCCCACCTGGGAAGCAGGGAGGCTTCAGATGTCATCCCCGCCCCACAGCTGGAGCAGAGAGGGTGATGGGGCCGGCAGAGTTCTGGGCCTGAGCAACTCTGGTTCTTTCTTCTGAGGACATCTAAGGCCATCCTCGTTATCCTGTCTCTCCCATGGGATATTTGTAAGGACGAAACTAAAACAACACCACGAAGATGAAACCACTGTATAGACTCTATGTGAAGAGCTGACTGCGCAAATGGAAAGCATCGTCTTCAAACCATCACCCCTCCCGCCTGAGCCAGCTGGCTTCCCCTGGCCATGATCGCCCCTAGCCCGGCAAAGTTGCAACCGAGTTTAGTAGTGAGTTCCTAAGAAAAAAGATTATTCAGAAAAATCTCTGAAATGCCATTAGTTTAATCTGATTTGACTCATCAAATCAAAATGCATCTATCCATCTCTCGTGCTCCTTCTTGATGGCGCCCAGCACTGTAGCACTCAGGCATTCAGATGGGTATATTACATCATGGCAGAAACGGAGGGTGTCTGGTGGGCCAAGTACACACATGGAGCCTTCCGGCACGGCCTCCTGGGAATGCTGAACTGATCCATGGGTGTTTGTCCTGGCAAAGGGACGGCTTTGCAGAACCCATTCCTATAGATTTGTGATTTAAGTTTCCTTAGAAATACTCTATTGAAAGTGAATGGGAATAGGCGCGTCTTAGTTCCCTACTGGCTCACACTTTAACCAGAACATGTCAGCTGCTCAGATCAAGGCACTGCAGGAATCAGTTTGCTTGGCTGAAGGGAAGAGAGGAGAGAAGGCCACCATAGATACATTTAGTCGCTTACCGAATATGCCACTTCTTCCTTTTTCCTTGCTAACTCCAGGTGCAGCTTCAGGCAATGGATCTTGACTGCTTCAACTCAATCAGAATAATCCTGTTTCCTACTTTCCCCATCTCTCCCCAAGCAGGGGTCACCATGAGACCTGTTTTGACCAGTGGAACCTGAGTGGAAGTCAGCTTGTGGTGGCTTCTGGAAAAGTTTTCGACTTCATGATAAAAGGAACAGAGATGGATGGCATCAGCCTCCTACCTCCTCCCTCCCCAGAATGCAGACATCTGCCCCGGAATGCAGACATCCGCTGGCTCTAGCAGCTCTCAGGCAACTATGAAGGAAAGGCCACAAACTACACAGAGATGGCAGCCCCCCACATTGCCAAAACGGTAAATCATCACTGGCACCTGCCCACCTCTGTCTTCTTGTCACATGTGACAAACCCCTGTTTGTTTAAGCCACTGTTAATAAGGTTTTTTTCTTAGAGCCAAATAAATCTCCAAATAAACACAAGGAGGTTCTGAAACAGGAGGTCTGAGCGTACTGAAGGCAAACGTTGTGTTTCTTTGACTAGAGCCAGCAAATAGTTTGCCTACAAATAGAATTCATCACGTCTCTCAGATTTTCTAAGAATCTTCCAGGTTTTCTCACTGATTCCCCTGCTGCAGTTTGTTCCCCAAGGTACATGGCTTGATAATCTCCTCTCTGCCATTTACTGTGTGACCTTGGGCAAAACACTTAACTTCTCTGTGTCTCAGTTTCCTCATTTGTAAAATGTGGGTAATAATACCTGGTTGTTGTGAGGATTTTAAAAAATAGCTAAAAACTACTTAAGCATTTTAAAGTTTTTTTTTTGTTTTTTTTTTTATCTTATGTTATCAGGGAAGAGAAGTTTTTTCTGTTACACTGATCTTTGTCTTTCCCTTGTACATTCTGTTATGAGAGCTCCATTCTTCAATACACATGTATGTGTCACAAGAACAAATAAATCTTTGTTATAGATTTTTTTGTAAAACCTAAATAAACTTTTTATGGCAGAGTCTGGGCGGTGTGGGAACTCAATAGGTGATGATTATGGTGGTAGAACGATGTTTTGCAAAGTACTGAACGCCCCTGTAGCCAGACGAGGGTATCAATTTTACCAGAATTCCATTTCCTGGTAGCAAAACTCTACCCCCCTGGACTGACACTGCAGGGGGAGCAGGCTCTTATCGGCCATTTTCCACTTCCCTGCTGCAAAATCTCCTTAAAACACAAGGTGACAAGTTATTAAGCCAACCTTCCAAGATGTGTTGGAAGAATACCAAGCTTCCCTTTAGCTTATCTACCACCACCCCGACCTCCCCCAGTGCTATCGGATTTCTTGGTCCTTCAAGGATAATCAAACCCAACCAGGTACTACTTCCCTTTCTCGTTAAATTCCATTTTATTCGGCTCTGACTAAGGTTCTCAAACGTTCACGTCCTTTGGGAATTTTAACTTTATCTTCTCTGTTTGCCATTTCTCACTCATTTTGCATTTTCTGCAAATTTAATCTAAGTCGAATTTACTTTCTCCTCTGGGTCATTAACAAACCCCGTGTGTTGGATAATCCGGTTTCCTGCCAAGCCCTATGGGATCCTTCTTGATTCTTAGTCACGTTCAGATCTAATTTAAGATGCCACTAATTATAACTTGTACTGACCATTTGTCAACAAAACCCAAAACTACATAACTGTCAAATCTTCCAGACCCCCCCCTTCTTTAATTGCTCTATGAATTGCTTGGGTCAGAGGTTTCACATCAAATAAACATGGAAATGATTTTCACTGAACTCCCCTGTGGGGTCTAGAATCTGTAATTGTGTTTGAAATCGCTGTGCTGATATGAGGGAGAATAATTTGAGGCTTTTGAATCTGCCTGGTTGGTTGCTCATTAGATTCTCTTTCACCATATGCGGACAGATCAATTTTCTTATTAAATTTCTTAAATTCTTACCTGGAAGGGCAGGCAGACCATGAGGACGTTCATTTCCTGAGTCACCATGTTGATGAATGTGTTTCTGCTTCCGGAGTTTGGAACCATCCCAGACCCCAAGGTTCCAGATCTCTACATGGTGTGTACAAGAGCTTTCGGTACCCCCGAAAGCCTGCAATGCCCCCCGCTTCTGCTTCGGCACTGGAGTTCAATTATTTCTTGGCTAGTCAGTAGCAGTCATCATGTTATCTTCCAATCCAGTCATTCTCTAACCAGGTCAATTCTACCCCCACCTCACACCTCCAACCCCCACCCCACCCCCAGGGCCCACTTGGCAATGCCTGGAGACATTTTTGGTTGTCACAACTCGGAGGCAGAGAGCAAGAAGAGGGACGTTGGTTAATCATCTTACAATGTACAGGACTGTCCCCCGCAACGAAGGATTTTATGGCCCCAAATGTCAATAGTGCAGAGGCTGAGGGACCTTGTACAATCTAAGCTCCTCTCAAAGCTGCTTCCTCCTCCGTCATCACCACCACCAAGGAGGAGTGGATAGTTAACCTGGTCAAGGATTAAAGAGCCCTGCTCCCCACGGGCTGGTCACTGACCTCTCAGGACCAAGAGAGTAGAGGTAGGAACTGAATTAGAGACTATATTTCTAAAACCCATTAGAGGTTTTTTCCTTCCTTCCTTCCTTCCTTCTTTCCTTCCTTCCTTGCTTCCTTCCTTCCTTCCTTTTTCCTTCCTTCCTTCCCCTTCCTTCCTTCCTTCCTTCCTTCCTTCCTTCCTTCCTTCCTTCCTTCCTTCCTTCCTTCCTTCCTCCCCTCCCTCCCTTTCTCCTATCCTCCTCCCTCCCTGCCATCTTCCTTCTTTCAACAAATACTTACTGGGTACTAACCATAGGCGAGCACTTTCATGGACACCATTGATATAGACATTGACAAAACAAATGAACTCTCTACCCATGGGGAGCTGATGTTCCAGCTGGGGAGTAAGTCGATACTCAAAAGACACTTCAGAGGCCAGGCACTATGAAGAAAGGATGCAGGGTGCTGTGATTTGAGCCATGGCTATTCATTTCAGCGGCCACATGCCTAGTTTTGAAGGAATAAGGCTGAGTGTTTTACCACAAAGATGTGTGTTGTCGTTACTGTATTAGTAAGGCCATTTTGATTACATATACTAAGACATAGCTACTTTCCATGGAGAAGAAACTTTCCAGCAATAATCAGTGAATTTAAGCTGTCCTTCATTTATATAGCTACCAAGGCCATGCAAAATCTTATAGAGACAGAAACGAGGGAATTTGACACCTGGGCATTGCTACTTATGAGCTATGTGACCTTGAGCAAATTTCTTCATCTTTCCAAAGTTTAGGTTCCAAGAAAATAAAGATGTCTATCTCATAAAGTTGCTGTAAGGATTTAATGAGATGCCATTTACTGAGAGTTTAGCATATTCCCCAGTACTTGGCAAAGAGCTCAGTAAAGGGCTTATTATAATGTTCGTGTAGGGGGAAACCTCTTGCACATTTCAGTTGTCTTACATGGTGAGCCACCACTGCCCTCTTCTTCCTCTGGTGTTTACTGGGAAGCAGAGATTTAATAAATATCACAAGGATGAATGCCAAGGGCTCCCTTCTCCATGGTCACGGCTTTGCCCTGGACCAAGTCCCCCGTTACCAGCGGTGCCAAAGACAAACAGAGGTGGACAGCTCTTACAGGTGGCAGGATTTTATTCAGACTACTGCAGTAGGGGAGAGAGATTGCAGAAAAGAACTGCGCTCAACTCCACTAAAATAAAAGGCAGGAGACTTTTAAAACACTGGGTTGTGCCAAAGGAGAAGTACTGAAGGACATGAGAGGGGGGTGGTCATGTGATTAGGCCATCTGTGTTTGTTAATTGGCTCTTATCCTGAGGAGAAGCAAACTTCTCATATCTTTAAGACAGGAGGTAGTTTTGCAAATTGGAGCAAGGCACCCACCAAGATAGGCTCCTGCATTCCCACAAGACTGGGAAAAGCGGGAGCTCTCTCTCTCCATGTTTGCATTCCATAAAGATGACTCCCAGATCCTTGAGGAGACACTTCTGTTCAGCAGAAGATTTACATCCCAAAGGAGCAGAGAAAAGATTTATAATTGCAAGTTTTCTAAAGTAACTGCTCTGAGAAAAGGGGTGTCAGGGACCTACAGTCAGGTTTTAGCTGGAACAAACTAAATTCTTTTGACGGTGTTCAGCTTTCTTCGATGGGCATGTTAAGGGGGCAGAGGCCATCCTACGGACATTGTCTTGGGCTGATAGGAACTACGCTAGAATTAGGTCAAGCCTTTTAGTGTCAGGGGCTGGGCGGAGTCATTTGTGCTAAGAGTTTTGTGCTTGGGGGGCAAGGCTTTCTTGTAAACTGAGGCCTCCCTCTCTGGCAGGAGGAAATCTCAGAGCATCTTGAGGACCTAATTAAACTGATAAATATCTTCACCCTCAATCCTCAGTCCACTAAGACCGTGTTGAGAGTTGGCATCTGTTAACATCTGGTTGTCATCTAGTTCAGAGAGAACAGTTTTCTAAAAGTCTATTTAAACATCCTTGTAAAAAAAAAATCTGGAAAGTGAATATGGTAAACATTAAAGATCCCTTGTCTTCCACGTCCAGCTCCCCAGAGTTGGCCATTGCTAATAGCTTGTCTGATATTTGTCTGAAAGCCCATCGTGTGTCTGTGAGGTAGTCATTCTACTGTTCCCATTTTACAGATGAGGAAAGCAAGGCCCCTCCTGCAATGCTCACGGTGACCAGCTGGTAAGAAATGGAGCTAGGTTTTGAACCCAGGCAGTGACGCAGGGTGTATATGCTCTAAATCACGACGGCTTGTGTCGATGCTTTTATTTTTTCCTTTTTTCTTTGGGACCCCATTCTATTCTGAAGCTTGCTTTATTCACTAGACAATCCACCAAGAATGTTTTCCTGTCACTACACGTACATCTGCTCTCTTCGTTTGAAAGAATAGCACCCATTCGTGCAACGGTATCATTTATTTAATCTGTTTCGGATCGATGGTGATTTAAGTTACTGCCCATTTCTTGCTATTGCGAATAACGTGATAAGCATCATCGTGCGTGATCTTTATTCACATTGGTATCTCTGTATGATATAGTCCTAAGAATGGATGTGCTGTATGTGAATATGTGCGCATTTGGAATTTTCTGCTCATTTCCGAATTGCCCGGAAAATACTTTTAAAATAGTGTCGCTGGGACCCGATGATGCCTCGCTCGTTTCACTTTTGCCTGAAATAGTTGACTTTTCACTATGTATGGATTTTTCAGGTAAAAGAGCTGGTTTCTGACTGTCCATAAACTAGTGTGCCGGGCCCAGCATGCCTGGGGAGGCTCTTGGGAGTGCTTGCTTATACCGATGTGTAATTAAAGTTAGCTGTTAATCCTTACGAATGGACCGGGGGTCATAAATCTAGCCTCACTTGGCTAGAAGGGATCCCAGTCACCTTCCACAATTTATGAATACAAGCGTAAATTTAATCACCATTCGAACTCTAACTCACCCTGGGGGTTGTTTTATTCTTTATCTGAGGCTTAATTATCCTAACAAAACAGGTTGAATTAATAGTAGAGCTGGTCAGGAGGAAATTCTTTAATTTGGGCCAAAAAACTATGACCTCTTAACCTTCTTATAGTCTAAAGCAATGGTCCCCAACTTTTTGGCACCAGAGAGGGTGCTCCTATGAGACTCTAATGCCTCGTGATGATCTGAGGTGGAGCTGAGGCGGTGATGCTAGCACTCGGGAGCGGCTGCAAATACAGATGAAGCTTCTCTCCCTCACCCTCCCGCTCACCTCCTGCTGTGTGGCCTGGTTCCTAACAGGCCACTGACTGGTACCAGTCCATGGCCCAGGGCTTGGGGACCCCTGATCTAAAGAAATCAGATAAGCCAATTTTAATTGACTTTAAAATATGAATACCAAGGAATATCCCCGTAATTTGAAGGAAGATGCTTTATTTACTGTTTGTATCTTTTTTTTTTTTCCCCCAACCTCAGGCAAAATGGTCCAGGAATGATCTTGGGGACAGGAAGGCATTAATGGCTTTAATGTCGGTAATCACATTGCTTTGCCATTAAAGTAGTATGTATGGAAATAACAAGAACGAAAGATTAAAACTGCTACATGTCTTATCATCATTCAGATTTCAACACGACTTCCAAAGGACGGGACTGATAAGATCTGAATATCCTAGAATCAGACACTGAAGCAAGGATCCCCAGTCCCTGGGCCGTAGACTGGTACCGGTCTGTAGCCTGTTAGGAACCGGGCCGCACAGCAGGAGGTGAGTGGCGAACAAGCGAGCAAAGCTTCATCTGTATTTGCAGCCGCTCCCCAGCGCCAGCATCACCGCCTCAGCTCCGCCTCAGATCATCCGGCATTAGATGGTGCCACAAAGGTTGGGGACCATTGCACTAAAGGACATGACCGTCTACCCACGCTTGATGCAATGGAGGGAAATAGCTGGAAAATAGAGTCAGAAAGCATAGCAGCTCAAGTCTTTTTTTTTTTTAATATGTGGATTTATTGCCTGACTTCCCAAAGGTTTATAACCTTTATGGAGAGTTAGATTAAGTTATAGTTTTATTAGCAGTAGAATTTGTCAGCCCTTTAAACAAAAGAGGAGCCAACAGGTAATAATCCACTCCACCTGCCATTTCCCCAACTTCATCATGTTGGCCCAATTCAAGTGCCAACTCTCATGTGACATGACCCACCGCATCCACCCCCCTCCACAAACTTCCTGCTTGTCCTTGCATTTTCTGAGGTGGTTCTTTCTGCCTGGACGCCCTGCTTTGATGTGTCTGCCCTTCCAGCTGTCATTCCTTCCCACCCTCAGGAAACCAGCGTGTCTCTCGCCATCCTGGGAACTTGACTCTGTTTGAGCTCGTTCCCTGTTAGAGCCTTTCCTAGGTGTGGCCTCAGCAGGGACTGGCATGTCCCTAGTGTCTCCAGACACACACGTGATTCTAGGAGAGCAGGTCTCCTCACTGTCTTATCCAGGCTCCCTGTTTTTATTCTTGCTATTCTGTCAGCAGAAATGCTTTTTCCATTCTCTCTGGTTATGCTCTTCAAGGCTCCGCCCAAAGCGCCACTTCTACAGGTGGGCTCTGGCTGTCCCAAACCTCCTTTGTAAACCCAAACCTCCCTTCCATCTGCATCCAAGATTCCTGGATACCAAACATGCATGCGTGCGTGCGTGCACGCGCGTGTGTTATTCCACATTTAGTGATTATTCCCGTAGTTCCTAACACACAAACACACACGCACTGCCCTCCTCACTCTGGCTCTCCCTTTGCCCAGATATTTCTCAAAGGGCAGGCTGCCTGGCAGCACAGTCTACTCATCAGTGAGGAAGCCCGGCATTCCTCCTGGGTCCCCGCAGCAACACGAGGGGAGCCGAGCACGGGCATTGAGTGGAAATCAACAAATACCGCCCAGCAGCGAGACTGGCCGCCAGACCAGGGCAAAGCAGGTCTCTGTTTGCTACTGGCAACACAAACGTAAAATTTTTACACAGATAGCCCTGGAGTCCACAGAGAAGCAGGAAAAAGCCAATAAGAAACATATATTTATCTCACGTAACCGGCTACAGCACTATAGCTTGTCTTCCTGTCCCCAGACACAGCCCAGGCCAGTCTTGTCGGTCTCCTCCAGGCTGTTTCAGAGGCTGCATCCACGAGAGCCCTTCCCCTGACTGGCGTCTCCAGAGGGTCTGTTTCTGGGATTGATTACCAGCCTGGCAGCTGAATAACTTTCATTTCTTTCCTGCCTATAAACACCATCTGTTTGGAAGAAAACGTATCAGGAAAAGGAGAATGTGCTAAACAATTAGAAAAAGGCAAGCCGTGTGTGTGCGTGTGTGTGCGTGTGTGTGCGTGTGCGTGTGCGTGTGTGTGTGTGTGTGTGTGTAGGGGGATCTACTTCAGTTAAGAGGAAGCTCCAAAGGGCGCAGTTGGGATGGGGTTTTTCCAAGCTACTTGAATTTTACTAATGAGGCAAAGGTGGGGAGGAGCAATGGCAATGAATAACCTTCAGTGTGACCTTGAGCCCGGTCTGTAATCAATTAGGGGGATGATTTCATATCAGGAGAATGTGGGGGATGCTTCCAGGTGAGTCTCATTCCTCTCAAACCTGTCAACCTCCCCCCACCGAGTCTCAATCTGTGAACGTATCTCCAGGGGGGCCGCTCCCCTCACCACACACCCACAGTCGTCCTAGTCACGGTGCGGTGGTGGCAGTTAAACAGACATTGATTTCCCTTCCCTTCTTCAGGACACTGTGCTTGGAACACACACTCTGGGGCTCATTGCTCAGCCTCGCGCTTTCCCCAGTGTTTTCAACAACTCCAGGACGAGAACAAGCAGGTGCTTGTCAAGGGTGCCAGTTATCTGGTTCTGACTGGAGTGGCCACCACAGCGGACGATGCAGTCATAGTTCAAAATACTCTCCCAACCTGGAACTTGGGATCGAGTCTATTGGGATGGAGGAAAGAGGGACTTTTGTAAGGATCGATGTAAACTCAATTGCAGAAAGAGGCTATGATGTCACAGCAGCTATTGTAAAGCAGACAGAAAGATTTGGGGCAGGGGTGCGGGGTGCGACTCCTTACTAGCAGAATCTACATAAGGCAACAGCATCAAAGGCTTCTGGGGAAGCTAAGGCCATTTTCGGCTGTGTAATAAACAATTCTGATTCTGAAATCTTGGTTAAGCGGGTTGAAAGGAAAGGTGCAGGTCTTGATGCTGATGAGATTCTGGATCACAGAGAGGCAGCTCGGCACAGTAGAAATGACTGACGCTGAGTGTGAAGATTTGGGTTTGCATCCCCGTTCCGCTTAAGGGTTGTTGATTTCCATCTTATGGAGCCTCGGCTTCCTGATCTGTAGTATGAGTCCTAATGCCTTTTTTTTTTTTTTTTGCATATTTAGAGAGTTGGAGAGAGGCTCCAACAAAGAAAACATTACAAAGGGCTATTAGACATCATGACGTCATGTCCAGTTGTCAGCAGCTCATCGTAGGAGGTCCATGTCTGAGCACGTAGGAAGCAGGAGCAGGCAAGGTGGGCTCCAGTGTCCTAGAAGGACCACACGACTCACAAACAGCATGGAGCAGCAGGAAGTCCATGGGTTACTCAGGTTCAACTAGCTCTGCTGCTTTATTAACCTCATAACTTTGGCTAAGTTACTTAAATTCCAACTCTCAATTTCCCTATTTGTGATGTGGATAACCACAGGAAATTTGGGGGTTATGTAAAATCCCATATATAGAGCAGTCGGCATACGTACTAGGTATTCAGGAATGGCTAGATTCTCCCCTTTCTGAAGGAATTGAAGACGTGTTACCAGGAGGAGGAAAGTCAGCAAAGGGACCAGATTATTGTTTTCCAACATTTAAAGGTTGTCATTTGGAAGTGAGTAAACTTTTTATATGTTGCTTTAGAAGCTGAAAGCAGTGGGTGAGAGTCACAGTGACTTCTGTTCGATAGGATTTTGAGCACTTTCCAGGCTGTTCCACAGAACATACTGCTCTGGGAAGGAGCGAGCTCCTGTCACTATTAGGTACAAAAGCAGGGCTTGATTCACCACCTGTCAGGGACATTGTAAAAAGCCTCCCAGCCGTGGGAGAGACGGTGAGCAGGAATCTCCTTTCCACCTTAAAACCCCATGATTCATAATATTATATTCCTTTAATTCCCTTATGTATGTTTTTACTCACAGAGATAAACCCTATTAAACACAATCCCTTTGAGGGCTATAAACAGCTACTTTGGCATACACATGGCTTTAGAAAATACAACTCCCTCAGCTCTCCTTAGGAGGAGTGCCAGAGTGAGGCGAATGTCATAGGCATTTTGATGTAGTGTTAGGATAATGTGGACCTTCTGATGATGCTTCAGAAGGAGGATCACCTGCTTTGGCTGATCCCAGATCATCGAGCATGACTATGTTCACTGTTTTCGAACTGTGGTTGACAGCAGGTCACAGAAACCGTGGAAAGCGGAACCGCGGATAAGTGGAGAACACTGTAGTACCATTTCAGGCATGAAGTCATCCATGGTATTCACGAATAATTTTTGAAATCACTACTGCATCCGTTTTCATTCTTTATATTGTTTAGTTTTGTCTCAATTTTATACTTTATTATTTTGTTCAGTTTTTCCAGAGATTTTCCATTTTATTCTTTTAAAGAATCGTCTTTGATTTTGTTGACCTTCTCTACTACCTCTTTGTTTTCTACTTTATTAATTTTTTTCTCTTGATTTTATTATTAAGTTTCTTCTATGTTCTTCTTTGGGTTTACTCCATGGCCCTTTTTCTAGATTCTTAAATTTAAAAATTCATTGATTTTTCATCTTCTTTATTTTATCAATGTGAGTATAAGCTCATAAATTCACCTCTGAGTATCACAATGTGTGGTTCTATTGTTGACATCCAATTCTAATTATCTCGTCACTTCCATCATGGAATTATCTTTAACCCATGAGTTCCTTCGGAGTACATGCTTTAGTTTCCAAGTATGTTAAAAGTTTTAATTGGTTTTTTATTTAATTGCTTTTAATAATATAAATTGGTTTGAAAATTGTATCCTAACATGTGATCCTTTTCTTTATGTTCCTATGTTCCTTAAAGGAGTACCTATTATCTATTTTTACTGGATGCGGACCTCTATATCTGTGTCCTTATGTCAAATTTTTATCATGTTGAACAAATATTCCATAGACTGTCCAAATATTATTTACTTGATCTAGCAGTTTCTAACAGAAGTGTGTGACAATCTTCCCCTCTAGCTGTGGTTTAGTTAATTTCTAATTCTTTTAGTTTTTCCTTCATCTATTTCAGGGTTTTATGCATACGCAATTATGCTTGTTGTATCTTGTGGATTGTTTTGTAGCATGTTTTTATCCTTAGCAACTCTTTTTTTTTTTTACTTAAATTCTATTTTACTTGGCCTTAATATTGTAAAAGCTTCAGTAGATTAATATATGCCTTCAATATCATTTCCCAAACTTTGCTTTTTAACCTTTTACTGTTCTAGAAAATTTATGGATTTGGTTTGTTGTTGTTCATTTGTTTTCATCCAATTTGATGGTCTCTGTCTTTTAATAGGTAGTTGATTCAATTATATTAATTGTGATTACTGCTAATACAGTTGAACTTATTTCCACCATCTGGTTTATCTTTATCAGCTTTTTACTGATATTAGAGATATTACAGAGCTGGCCGCAAAGTCAGGCAGCAGTTTAGCTTAGGTCCTACTTGGAAGGATGTGTCTATGTCCTCCTACCTTCCTTCCTAGGCATGCAGCTATGAAAAACCAGAAACCCAGTCGACCGTTGTTACCTTTTATTTTTCTTAAGGGGGAAGCCCCACCCCAGCTCTGCTTTTAGGCAGAGACCCTGGTCCCATTTCCCTACCATCTAGTGCTGTTAAACCCCTGTGGTTCCCTAGAGACTCTGCCCAGCCCAGGGCTGCTTGCTTATAGCCAAGAGCCCAACGGGCCAGCACCGGCTCGTGTTTGGCGTTCGGTGGTAGCGAGGGGCAAAGTCTTCAGAGTGTCAATGATCGGTGCCACCAAAGTCTGCCCCCCATTTTAGCAGACTCTCCCCAGATACTCAGATGGTGTCGCGACAGCTCCAAATAGCACTTCGTATCAGCTGTTTCCTCCCTTCCTTCAAAATATGCCCTTCTTATATATATTCTGGAGCCTTACTCTTCTCTGTGCAGAGTTAACTGGATTCCCCTAATTCTACCCATACCCAGCTACAAAGAGTTATACTAAGGGAAGGTGTAGTCACAGATGCGACTTTATTTTTGTAGTTGGCGCTGGATTCCACGACAGAGGAAGCCATTCTTAAGCAATATCAATGAGACAGAATCTCTGGTGTCATTGCCATTCTCCGCCGATATCTGAGTTGTCATTTTATTTCATTTCATTTATTTATCTTATTTATATATTTTATGTCGGCTACTTAAATGTCATGTTTAACAACATTAGCCTTTGTCTAAGACTGAGAAATTTAAAGATTACATTTCTTAATTAATGTCTGATTCAGACATTGTGACAAGGGTATACGCATGTCTCAGGCAAAAGGTTTGGCGTTTATGAAAGTCATCGCCACCCCACAGCGAGTGAAATGTATTTAAATGCCCACGTAGAGTCTTCACTAGCACATAATGCAGGAAGTGGGACCAGATCTTACTGAGTACTGACCTTTAATTAATCCACAAAGTCACGGGAAGACCAGCTGAAGGCCCTTTGCACTCGATGATAAAAATAGGACATGATGGATGGATTTATTTTTTAAATTATAATAATGATATTTATTACTGTTGTAGTCATGCTCAGTCTTTAAGGATAATGGATTATCATCAAATGTGCACGTCACAGATGTCACTCAACCGAGGAGGTTACCAGAGAAGGTTCGTGTCCACCATAGAGAGCCTGGAAGCCTCAGGCCAGCAAGCATTAGACAGCAACCTCAGTATTCACCATCCACATTTTCCTCCATTTTTGATAAATAAGCTCTAAACACATTGATTTGAGTATCATCTCCCTTCATTTTTCTCCATTTGCCTATCTCATCAGCCAGAAGCAGGCAGCAGAAGAATTCAAATATTTAGACCATTTACAAACTAAACATGCTACTTCCCTGTCTTTTTACAGGATGTAAAAGTGGAGATGGAGCCAGTGTTTCTGAAGGAGAATAATGTAAGAAAATTGTAAGTGTGATATGTTAACCTATCATAAGCAAAGACTTATGAAACGACCAATCGAAACCTACTTTCGCAAAGTCCAAGGGACAAAGGCACCTGACTTTCATAAAGACTTTCGATCCGGTTTTGCAACCTGCGATTTACTGCTCTGCTCTGGCCTGATACTTTGTCTTAATGTTCCAGTTTTCCTGGTACAGGAACTCCACTCCATCATTCTTAATGTTTCTGCTTTCTTTGGGCCTGTCAGCAGTCATTTCCTTGTGGTTAGAGATGCTAATAGCCTCAGCCTTCCTCAGAGGGTCGCCAAGGCCCTGCCTAATTCCTAATTCCAGGGGACAGGCTTAATGAAGAGACGCTGAAAAGATGACAAGACATTGAAAACTCAGCAGCCGAGCAAGGTGGTGTTTGGGGAAGACATGAAACCAAAGAAATCCTCCTAGCGGTAGGTATTGTGCAGACGTTTGCGACATGGGGCCCTGCTTAATATTTCCTGTTCAATTTCCTGTGTCCTGACGCCGGTGCTTTGGAAATACTGCGTGGAATATTCGAGCGAATTATTTTATTCACATTCATCCAATGAATGCGTTTATTGAACACCACCTCTCAGCTTGAGACTTTAATATACGCTGCTTCCTACCGTCTCTCCTAGAGCTCTAAGGAGACAGTAGGAAGTGGCATGTGAGGGAAGCACAGGTGAGAGCAGGTGCTTGCTGTATAATCAGGTGAACGTGAGCACCGAAGGTGGCCTTAAACGGGCAGTCAGAAGACATGGACAGCTGAGGGACGATCCTTCCGTGTTGCCTTGAGGTTGAGGGTGAGTTTCTGTGGATAAGCCTCATCGCTCCGTTACCTAGCCAGGAGAGGACACACCTGGGACACACCTGGGCTCTAGTCTTAGTGTAGTGTCGAGCCCGCAGCCTTGTCTGAGCCAAATCAGCAATATACTAGTCACAACCTACCCCAAGCAAGGATCCCAGGTCCCCCTCATTCCTGGTTCTCTCACCTATGAAGCCACTTAACCCATCTGGTCCAAATTTAAAGCCTAAAAGCTTTTGAGAAAGGGGTGGAGGAAAATAGCATTTTAGCGCCTTGCTATTCCAAGTGGGTCCACCGAGCAGCAGCATCAGCACCACCTGGGAATTTGTGAGAAATGCAGGCACGCAGGCCCCACCCCAGGCCTCCTGAATCAGGAGCACAGTTAAGTTTTGAGAAGCACTGACTTAGAGGTACTTACATGAATAGGGAGAAAAGTACCAACCTTTCTCCTGTCTCCAACTTCTCCTTACACTCCTCCCTCAAAGCACCCTTCTCAGATACTGCATTGCTGTAGGCAGAGAAGGATTTGGTGAGATCGCCCCAAGGGGGAGGTGAGTGAAGAAGGGGGCTCTCAGAAAAAGGCATTTGCCACATGGCAAAGGCCAGGTAGGTAGATCAGATTCTAGAAATTCCGGCAACTGAGAGGGCTGAGGATTCAGGGATCTCTTGCCCTGGAAATACCGCCCAGTGGAGAGCGGGGAGAAAGCATAATGGACGCTTTTCTCCCAGGCAGGGAGGGGGAAGACGCCCTCATGTCATGCATGAGTCACAGGCCTGGCTGCCCATTAGAGTCCCCTGGGAGCTTTACAAAACTGCCCTTGTCCAGTGCTACCTGCAGACTCTGAAACGGTGTGGGATGGAGCCCAGAAACCCTGATTATTCAAAGTGCCCAGGTGACTCTAATGGGCAGCCAGGGCTAAAAACCAGATGATGGGGAACTTAGAAATTAAATATAGAAAATTATGTTAGAAAACTCTGGGCCCACTCTAGCTGTTTCCTTCCCACTGCTGGCCTCTTTCCTCCCCTCCCTACTTTCCCCCTTGGCAAAAGCTGGAAAGGAGAGATGGAGGGAGGGAGAGCTGTGTCTACATAGCGAAATGGAGGCTCGAATAGTTAAAGTCCTAGTGGCAGACGTCATGTCACATCTACCATGGGCTCAAGGACTGGCTGCGGGTGAGAGGCATTTCTGATAGGAAAAGCCATCATAGCCCTCTGGGCCCGGGGGTGGCTCACCTGCCCTCGCTGGCGCTGGCGGGGAGCCACCAACCTAGAGCCAAGAGGAATTCCAGGTGCTGTCAGAGCCCTCCTCCCACACAGTCTGTCCCTTATCTTTTTATCTTCGGCTCTTTGTTTTTTCAGATTTCCTCTTAAACCCCTTAATCTCCACTTTACATCTTACCCGTCAGAGTTCCCCCATGGGGTTCTCACTTGGTAAGTTCCTCTCAATTGCCTGAATGATACGAACTTGTTGCTTTTTTTACTTAAACAATTTGGACTGAAATTTTAAACTAGGCAATCCATCAAATACCACTTATATGCACACATGTGGGGTGTGTGTGTGGGGGGGCGGTGGCCGGTGGGTGGGCAGCAGCATTTGCATAAGTGAAATTCCAGCGGAGGTAGGAAGCAGAGGTTGTGGGCAGGCACGTGCCATTGTGCCAGGCACTGCAGAAACTCCGTGAACTAGACACAATCTCTGTTTAATCAAAGCAAATGTGAGATTCAATAGATGTGGGGAATTCGCACTTCCCCACACCCCTGATTTTTCTACCTCAACTATCAATTTATCTGTAGTGACCCCACATGTATTAGACTCCTGGGATGCTGAAGGCCTGGAGCTTTTTTACAAGTTCACCACTAAAACGTAAATACGCCTGAGAGGCAGACATTAAGCCCTTATTAATTACTACTATTTTGCATATTAGTTTAAGAGCTATGTCCTCAAGGCATGAGACCCAAGAGAGGCAACCTGGGTCCCAAAAGACCTGAGGGGACCAAAGAGTATTGAAGAGTAGGGTAGAGAGGCCCAAGGATTTTTGTTTTATCTTATTTTGTTTTCATTTAGAGCTGAATCTGGATAAAGCATTAGTCTCCAGCCTGGGGAGTCCTCACCCAGCTGAGAGCTTCCGTGAGGAGGAAACCTTGTCTTAGATTTCCTTCATTCCCCCACAGCCCCAGCAAAGTGCTGGGGACATAAAGGGTAAGTGAATGAACGGTCGGGAATAAATGGACAATGACACACTGAACAGGTGCCGAGCGGGACAGGTGAGAGGAACAGCCTTCGACAGCCCTGGCTGACAGCCCCCTCTTCTGTGGCTGTCCAAGAAAACTACAGAGAGACTCCCTGCCACTGAGTCCCTTCTTTCCACTTGGCGCCCAGGCCGATTGGGGCTGGGCAGTGAGACCTGAGACCTTGTGACCACACAGCTTAATGATCAGGACGGAGAACTGAGGCCACGAGTGCTGAGGTCAACATGACTTGGTTTCCGAAAATCTTTCTGACTTCTGGAAAGAGAAGGGGCAGAGGCAGCTGTGATCCGGGGGATATTCCTGGTACTTACTCAAAGCTGACAGAGGGAGCCCGCTTTCTTAGGGATCAGGGTTGCTGCGAGACCGCAGACGTGCTCTGGTATAGAAGTGGCAAGAACACCAGAGCATGTCTGAGACCTAGGGTCCGGGTCGAGAAGAAGCTGAATGTGGCAGACCAGACTCCAAACCCAGGGTCTAGAAATCTCCAGGTTTCTATGAGAGGAACCAAACTGGGCTCTGCCGTCACACGGTGCCGTGACTCGTCTTCCCTCAACGATGTAACCATCCAGGACCCTCCAGCTGCTGCTTTCGGAAATCTCCAGAAGACCTTTGTTCCAAACAGATGCAACCCCCTAATATATGGGAGACCGATAACCTAAAGCGTCGGTAAGATTAAAATATCTGTTAACACGAAATTGCTCTGGCACGAAAATCACCCCAGATGAAAGCAGTTCCAGAGACACGGCATTATGAGCTTTGACACCAATCGGAGGGAGAAGTGAGGGGAGCCACCACACTGAGTCGCACACGGGCCCAGGCCGGGCGGTTATGTCCCTGCTGGGTAAGAATCTCATGCTTGTAGTGATGCTCTCAAGAGCGGGCCCGAGTGTGAGTGAGGCTGCTGAGGACTGGGTCCTGTGGGTGCTGATCGCGAGCGAAAGGACCTGCCTGGTATCGTAAGGCGGAGGCCCAAATGGCTGCTCTTGCTCAGACCTGTGTTTATAGTGACAGGTCCCGAGAGGGCAGCCTGAGCTGTCCAGCGTCTGCAGTCAACGGTCAAGAGCATTTCTCTGAAGATCCTGAACTGTGAGGAAGCCTGAAAGAAAGCAGGGCACGTGACATGGCCTCTATTTCTTGGGAGCTTCTCCATGCTGCAAGCTTGTCCCAGGTCCCTGGGCCACTGTCCAAGGGCCACTAGGCACTGCTACCCTGGAGTCATTCTGAGCCTCCTGCTGAGGGGTGATGTGTCCCCCAGAATGTCCAGCAGGATGATGCAAACTTACCGAGGTCCGTCTCATCCTCGGGGCTGTGCCTTTGGCATCCAGGCAAACAGGCACATCGGCGCGGTCAGAGCACCACGTAATGACTGGATGTGGCAGCAAAGCTCTGGGCTATTCTCGGGGGACACACAAAAGAAGACTCCATCGTGTTCTGTGACCTTAGCAGCGATAGAAAGAAAGACACTGAAAGGGAATCAGCACGCTGGTATTTCTGGACGGCCCTGAATTAGAAAGACAATAGAATGAAAAGCAGTATCCTCCTTTTGTAAATATAAAATACGTTCATAAAGATCATCTCATTGTGTCCTCTTCACACCCCTATTAGCTTGAAGAACAGGCTGCGTGTATGCGTGCGTGCGTGTGCTGACGTGCTGTGTGTGAGGATGTGTGTGTGTGTGTGTGTGTGATCACCAAAACCTACATCTCTATGTCTTCCTAGGACTCTATCTAGCCTCAGTCAATCACATGTAATCCAGTAATCCATCTGGAATTTTTGCCTCTGGAAAATTAGAGACAGAGAAACGTGCCCAAGTCAGCCACATCTAGGGTCCAGAGATGCTGAGGCTGCCGTGCCTCTGGCAGCATGCATTGTCCGGAGCCGTGGTTAGTCACAGGACCATCAGGGTCCTGGGAGCCAAGGTGGTGGACGCTGTACACTCACAGGTCTGTTCACTGGCAGGATATTTTTTGTGTGTGAGGTTCTGAAGATTTAACCACCCTTTGTTCCTCTAGTTTCTATCCTTGGGTGTCCAGCTTCCATGGCAATTTTATGAGCTACTAAACAATCTTCCAGAGAACTGCTTTTCCAATGGAGTGAGAATCAGCTCCTGTTATTTGCAACTTAGACTAGACAGATACATTGTGTAACATTTGACAATAAATAGGTGGCAATAAAACTAGGATTAAAAAAATAATAGTATCTAATTCTAGCCAAAGATGGGACAAGATTTATCTTCTCACTTTAAGCAACTAGAAAACTGGACAAAATGCAGGGAATGATGGTTTTCAGATACTGGATGACAGGCAGTACAAGCCTGAGGTCCCAGAGAGGAGGGAGATGAGGTCAGCCTTATAGCTGGCAGCTTATTGACTGGGCAGTTTCCAGGTCACAGAGGAGAACATTTACCATAGAACCAACTTATTCCATTTAGTTTCATAATAGCCAAGATGACTCATGATGACTTCTAACGCAGCAGCAATATCGCTTCTGGTGGCCAGAGGACACGTAACAAGCAAGCACTTCGAACACTGGAACTTTCTGTGTACATGTAAGGAAGCTCTTTCATGGGCCTTTGCTCAGTTTTAAAATGTTTCACAGTGGTTTATTCCCTTAGCCATTAAAATCAGAAAGTATAAAATATCATCTTTTAATGCTGTTTTCCAATTTTGTGTCCCATGTTGAGTTGAAAAGCAATCTGGCCTGTGTACAATGCATGAAGCAGGACCATGAGGCATAGCTTTGCACTCACAGAGATCAAACTATCCCATCTTAAGGATGATTTGCTAAATTTGAGAGTGAACCACCAGACTCCCTTTGGGTCTTTAATCCACTACTGAGATTAAATCCACCACTCCCAGCATTACCAGGTAGGAGCCCCAAATGGCAGCCTGATTCTGTTATGATCCGTTTCTTCCTTAGTGAGAAGTCAAAGTCAATGTCTCTGCCTTTAAATCCACTGATCTAATCAAGAGCTCTTGCAATTGATAACCAAGTGGGAGGGAGAATGTATACCCAGGCACAACAGATAAACCAGAAGCTGTGGAGGGCGTCAAGCACGCCAGCACGAGACGGAAGAGTAACAGGGGAGGCTCCCGGTGAATCTCAGAGGAGGAGGCCCAGATGTTTCTATACCAATGTACGGACCAGGGAAGGTAGATAAAAATAAACTCGAGATTTTAAAGAAGGCAGGGATTCTCCTCATAGAGGGGCATGGGGAAAAAATTTACAAAGGAATACGGCAGTGAAAAGTTGTATGCTTTTTCCAAATATAAATACCTAATAAAAATCCTGCAGTATGGATATTGACAACTGATTCTAAAGTTTATATGGAGAGGCAAAAAGGATCCTGAATAGCCAGCTCAGTATTGAAGGAGAAGAACAAAGTTGGAGGACTGACATTAACTACCGAAGACTTACTATAAAGCTACAGTAATTAAGACATGTGGCGTTGGTGAAAGAACAGACAAATGAATCGATGGAACAGAATAAAGAACCCAGAAATAAACTCCCCCAAAACATAGTCAACTGATCTTTGAAAAAGGAACAAAGGCAATAGAATCGAACAAAGATAGAACAAAAAACAGAAAAAGTGGAGCTGAAACAAACTGGACACCCACATGCAAAAATAATAATAAATCTAGATACAGCCCTTACACCCTCTATAAAAATTAACTCAAAATGGATCATAGACCTAAATGTAAAATGTAAAACTATAAAATTCCCAGAAGATACCACAGGAGAAAAATCTGGATGACATTGAATATGGTGATGTCTTTTTAGATACAACACCAAAGGCATAATTCATGAAAGAAATAATTGATAAGCTGGGCTTCATTAAAATTAAAAATATTTGCAAAGAAACATATCTGATAAAGAACCATTATTCAAAATATACAAAGAACTCTTAAAACTCAATAATAAAAACATAACCCAATTTAAAAATGGACCAGAGACCTTAACAGACCCCTCATCAAAGAAGATGCACGCATGACAAATAGCATATAAAAAGGTGTCCCACATCACATGTCATCAGAGAAATGCAAACTAGAATAATGAGATACCACTACATCCCAATTAGAATAGCCAAAATATGGACCACTGACAACACCAAATGCTGATAAGGACGTGAACAACAGAAACTCCCATTCATTGCTGGTGGGAATGTAAAATAAGACAGTTTTTTACAAAGCTCCACGACAGTTTTTTACAAAGCTTACTATATGATCATTGGCACTTACCCAAATGAATTGACAACATGTCCTCGTAGAAACCTCTATATGGCTGTTTGTAGCAGCTTTATTCATTACCAAAACTTGGAAGCAACCAAGATATTCTTTGGTAGGTGAATAGTTAAACTGTGATATATCCACACATATTTTTCAGTGCTAAAAAGAAATCAGGTATCAAGACACGAAGAGATGTGGAGGGCCCTTCAATGCATATTTAAGTGAAAGAAGTTCATCTGAAAAGGCTACATGCTGTGTGATTTCTACTATGCGACTTTCTGGAAAAGGCAAAACTGTGGAGACAGTAAAAAAGGTCAGTGGTTGCCAGGTGTGGGGGTGGGAGGGATCAGCGGGCAGAGCAGAGGCTGCTCAGGGCAGTGAAACTACTCTGTATTATGCTGTAATATGAACACGTGTCATATACGTTTGTTAAAACTCATAGAATGCAGAACACCAATAGCAAACCCTGATGTAAACTATGGATTTGGGGTGATAATGACAGGTTAATAAGGTTTATGAACTGTAACAAATGTACTACTGTGCTGCAGGGATGTCCATAGTGGGGGTGGTTGCGCATTTGTGGGGACAGGGAGTATGTGGGAACTTTTGGTATTTTGCAGTTAATTTTGCTGTGAACCTAAAACCACTCTAAAAAGTAAAGTCTAGTAAATAAACTTCCTGCCATAATGCAAATGCCAGCCACCTGTGGGGAAACCATTAACCTGGCAAGAAGCATGTGGTGGGTAGTATCTGGGTGATGCCTGCTCAGGAAGCTTCGCCACAGAGAGCACGTGAAGGACACTGCTCGGGCCCGTGCTGGCACAGGACCGGTGCAGAGGCAAAGTCAAGCGTAGAAGGGGCTTCTTCGCTCTCCAACATCATTGCAAAGCTTCATGTGGCTAAAAGCAGAGGCTCCAGGGGAAATGTCCCTATCATAGATAGGTCTGCAACAACATAGCAGATTTAAAAATTCAGAGAAAATCAAGGTATAATTTCACAGCCAGAGATCATAGGGAAAGAATTTCAAGAGGATTGGGAGGCTGGAAAAGTAAATAAATAAATTCCAAGTGTTCCAACTCAAGTGATCTTGAGGAAGAAAGGGTAAAGCTCCATCTGATTAAAACTGAGCATCTAATAAATCCTTGACCTGCCTTGACACTAATTCTGGAGATAAGGAAACTGAGTCTGAGTTGGTTATACTTAGACTACACATCTGGTAGGTGAAGGGAGGGCTTAAACCTTGGCGTTGACTCCAAATTGCTTTTTCCACTGCACGCCGCACCCCGTCATGCCTCTCAGTGAAACACAGGGAACCTGCCGAACCCGAAGAACGAGGATGGATGGATCTCTGCCCGGAGTTTCAGGATGAGACTCCCCGAGCGTCTGGTGCGCTGGGCCGATCGATACTTCGTATGATGAGGTAGGTGCTCGAGCATCTGTCTGGTGTGGGAACTGGTGGCAGAAGGGTGGTGCAGAAACGTGGCGTGTTTCTGGTTTTTTCCTGTCGTACAATCTGAAAATGATTTCATGAAAATGAGAAGGAAACTATGAACAATCGAGCATCCTAATCACATTGACTCCCAACTAATTCGTATAAATGTTTCTCGGTGGTTCTGGACTCTGGCTGCATGAGTCACCTGGGGAGTTTTTTTAAAGTGCGGATGCCCAGGCTCGCTGCCCCTAATTTAAAGGTTCTCATACCTTGCTTGTTCAAAACAGACAGACTCCCTTCACTTCACAAGAAGGTTTCATTTGCCCAGTCTTGCTGGGGACAGTGGCAAATCCAACGTTTTCATAGAGGAGCAGTTTGGAGCCCACAGTCCGGCTGTTGCAGTGTTTATGCCTTCACACACACACGTGGAGCTGTGTTTTGTCCAGTATTTGCGTCACACTGACATATCCATCGTCAAAGGGGAAAGAGTAGCACTAAGGCCTGGGGGTTGGAAAATCAGAGGTCCTGCCACTAACCTTTTGTTAAAAAAAACCTAAAAACTAAAAACTTAAAAAGCAAACGAACAAACAGAAAAACACCAAAGCTTATCCCCGTAGTAGAAACCCTCATTTTTGATGGAAACCTAAATCAATCTTAAACACAGTATAGCAAACACCATTGAACGTCTTTGTGATACTGCGAGGACTTTGTGGGCTGAAACTTGGGTTGGCCGTCCCTACACCAGGTGGCGCCTTGACACCCCTGCAGTGTTCTCACACTCTGTCCTCTCCCTCCTCAGTGGGTATTACTTGTCTGGCCCGTGTCCACTGATGCTGAAGCTGTCGTGAAGTGGAAAAGCGGTGAGTGATGTCACGGGAATACATGAAGGCTCCCAGCAGGAGCGCCCACCTGACGGAGAAACTGCAAGGGACTTGGATGTTGTAGCGCTGACTTCATCTCCTCAGATACACGCCTGACTCTCGTCGATGTGTTCCAGACAGTGAGGCTGCAACTGAGACCCCCAGATAAAAAAAAACCCTCAACCCAGCATTAACGCCCATCATCTATTTAATAAGGACCAATAGCATCTGAGAGGCCAAAAGAGAATGTGCTTTCTAACTAGCCACAGTTAAGTGGCACTGGCTGAGTTACCTTAGGGTTCTTAGGGGTCTCTGTGAAGTTTATTTCAGAATATTGGGCATCTTCCAAGAATTACCGAAAAGCTTACCTATGGTAAGTGCTTCTTAGAAGTCTGTATTGACCAACTATAGAACTTCAGGAAGATGATAGTTTTGCCTCAACATTTTTAAATTCCATTTTTAGTTAAGGAAAGAAAAATCTATTTTTATTGTTTATTAAAAGGGACGAGAATAACATTTTCAGAAAGTATCCTGTAAATTTTTTTTCTTTCAATTTTGCTGATTTCATCAGGATGAGGGCCATTATTGTTGCAATAGCCTATTTTAGTGGAGATAAAGGATTACAGGGCAAGCGGCCCCCCCGCCGATCACTCCCGCTGATCCTTACCTAACCAGGAGCTCACTTGGAAAGCAGCTGCACAGGTGTGTAAGGAGGCACAGGTTTGCACTAACGGAAGACACACACAACAGTGCGTGACGCTTGCGGTGTGCGTACTGCGTATTGTGTATGGGTGAAGCACTGTGCTAAGAGTATTCAGTGAATTATCATTACTCAGGACAACCAGGTTGGTAAATGCCATCCTTACCCTCCATTTGACGCCGAGAAAAGTTAAGTAACTTGCTCAAGGCCCATCGGTGGTTAAGTGACTTTCAGGGATTTTAAATTCTTAGATCAGGATTCAACAGACCTAAAAGCATGAGGTAGATTTGAAAGTTCGGACTGAAAGGATGTCACCATCATATTGTCCGGTGATGAGAACATTTTTGTAAAACTGAAGAGAATATTTAAAAACATCGCTGGTCTCCTGTTTCTCTAACGCTTTGCTACGCAGCGTGGTCCAGGCCCCAGCAGCACCGGCACCTCTGGGCGTGCTGGGAATGCACCTCTCAGCCGCCCCCCGTCAACACCTGGGTCAGAGCCCAGGTTGACAGCAGCCAGGTGCTCTGCGCGCTCCCTAAGCTCGAGAAGAGCATTCCCTTCCGCGGGGGCCTCGTGTTCGCTGCAATGCTCTCCCCCGAGACTTACACGTCTCCTTCCCTCTCGTCTCCTACCTCTCCTTCATGTCACCCCCTCAGAGGTCTCCCCTGACCCCCCGATGAAAAGCGGTATCCTCTTTCAGCCTCTATCAGCTTACCCCATTTTATCTTTCCTCATAGCAACCGTCACTGCTGAAACACGTGTCGGTTTATTATCTGTTCTTCCCACTTGGCATCAAACTCCATCCGGCCTGGGACGTTGTATCCCCAGCACCTGGGACAGCGGCTGGAACGTAAGTGCCTGATAAGTATTTAATGAAGGACTGCTTTACGGGCAGGACTGCATATGACGTAAATGACTACGCTAAAACATGGACATCCCAGGAAACTGAGGAAAGAGACATGCCCACTTGACCCTTCTGCACTTTTTGCAAGTTTTCAAAGGAGTGTGCACTGTTTTCACAACTTAAATATTTTTTCAAATAATTTAGCCAAACCACAAACCACAAAAACAAAGCAGATTACACCTTTTCTCTAAAAAGGTTTCGGCTTTATTAATGGTCTTAATAAATAAGAAACCTTCCTCTTTCAAGGGCCTGTTTGTTTCCCCCAGAAATGTCAGCATGTTACGCAGAGAATTCTATTTTTGAGACTCAGACATCGCACCTCCGTCCTGAGGAACCACACGGTGTCCCCCCAGCAGGCCCAGAAGCGGCCTGCCCGATTCCCGAGCCGGTGCAGACCCTCACTCGGTTTAGAACGACTACCACGCGTGGCAGATAGACGGAGCAGATTCAAATCAGGGCCCACAAAAGAAAATAATCTTTACGGATGAATCATTTATTTGGACAAGACACGAACGTCTCTGGATTGCTTCCCTTTATACAGAAAGTAGAACATTTCAAATATATTAGTTTTTCTCTTTTTCAATAGAATTCATTTCAATCTGGTCCCAGGAACTGCTTCTCATTTTAGGATTCACGTTTTAGTAATACATATGCACCCATTACAGCCAAAAGAGCATACTGTAAAGAAAACACAATGGAAAATTACTGTGAGGTCTAGAAATGAATTTGGTTTGTAAATGTGCTCAGATGAAGTCTGTTCACTGCTGTACTGAGGACAGATTCAAAAGGTGACCTCTTCCCCCATGCCTTGTTCTCCAAATTAGCTGTTCAATGCCACATCGTGGTTAAAAACCCAAAAATATATTGATGGAGGAAGGCTCAAACACCCAACACACACAGCTAATGCATTGCTCATTCCTGAGTAGGTTTCCTATTGTTTTTCAAGTGACTTTAAAAAAATAGATACCATTTTTATTCAAGTGGGGAGATAGGCGTTAATGAGTTTATTGTCCTACTTTTTTCACGTTTAAAGATTTCTAGAACAAAAAGCAACAAACACATAGGTGCCATTTTAGAACACGCTATGACCATAAAAGGTGAAAGTAGCTATTTTAAATAATTAATGTCAATAATTAGAATAATTGTTAATTTGTAGTTAACTACAAATAGTCTGAAGAAAAAAGAACTAGCAAAACATCTTAAACAAACTGCATCTTTATAGTTGTGCACGTAAAAGCTCCAATATTTTTTTGAAAAAGACAAACACACACATAAATTCCTACCTTGAATTTGGGATAGTCATTCATTATTATGGTGACCATACCAACATATGGCAAAAACCTAAAATGTGCGACAAAAAAGCCAGAAATATAAAAATTATTTACAATATGACGATAGCAACCTTTGAAAACACTGTAAATCGGCCTTAGGAAACAAATCTCCCTCGGGAAGGCATGCCAGTGGCGGGCTGTCAGAGCCATCGTCGCTCCTATCTCTAAGGCTTCTTTTTTCATAGTAAAAAGCATCAGCGCTAATAGCCAGGATAGTTTTTTAAGTAGACACGTGACTGCAGTTAGAGGCGCTACTTGTCTTCGCTTGCTGCATTCACCATAACAGAATTAAAATAAATAGCTGAGCCACTTGTAAAAATGGAATGGGCAACTTTCGTCAATCCGGTTTTTTCATTTTTTAGCAGAGAAGTAAGATTCAGATAGCCTATCTAAAAATTGCTATTAGAGAAGGCATCTAAAGTACACGGATACTCAGTCTGTAATGGGCAGAATCATCGGCGTTTTCATTTCACAGTGCTTTTCAGATGTAACGAACGAGTGTTTTGGGCTATGAGAACAAATGTGAATCCCCTAACTTATACCGAAACACGATTATGATCCCAGAGAGAGAAGGTTCAAAGCACAGGCTAACTGACGATCACACTGACAAAATTAATGTCAATATGTAGGCAGTCTGAGGGAACACACCCTTAGTCCCCTTCGGTCTTATTTAAATCAGTAGCTTCAACCTCCTGCTTATACAAAGCCTATCAGCAGAGTGTCTGAAAACACAGGACTGACCCGCTGGCAGTCTCTCTCATCTCCCCACAGATATTCAAGTGGAAATGCAACAGAGTAAAAATGGTTAAAAGGTGAGCAGAGGCGAAAAGGGGTAGAAAGAGGCCCTGAACCACAATCTGATGAATGAGCTGAATCTCAGCACGTGGTAACCAGTGTTCTCCAGCCTTACACAGCTGGTGGGGTTTAGATAAGATAAAACAGACATTTCTAATAATGGTTAAACACAAAAAGGGTCACCAAGACGAAGAACCTTTTTTTTTTAATAAGAGGATATACTCTCTGCTGTGTCACTCAGAAGCAGGACTCATTGCTGGAATAATCATGCAAAGATAAATATAAGATTTATCACAGAACTGTTTTTTTAACAGTGAAAAATGATGATATTTAGACATCATCTAAATATCTACCAAAAGAGGAATAGTTAAATAAGTCATGATTCTCAGGGGAACAGTCTGTAGCCATTTAAAAAGATACAGATGTAGCTTTGACACAGAAAGCTATCTCCAACTTCCTGTTGGGTAAAAACAGATTAAATTCTATGTAAAATTATATATTATATATGCATACACATATCCATACAGGTACAGAGACGAGCTAGACCATTCACCAAAGTGTTAACAGTGTGCTGTCTCTGAGATACTTTCTTGTAATTGTTATTTAAAATCCACAAATGACTAATCTCTAGGTGAGGATTTTTTTCAAAAATAGAATTAAACTCATGATATATATATACTATACTTACATTCGGTTTTAGGTTTCAGGTCTTTAGTTATGAGTTTTATTTAGTCATCACAATATAAACTAGAACTAATTATAACTCTCCTGATGTATAATATTTATAATCAATGATTCTATTAGCCTGAACATTTAATTTCTTTGTTTCTAAGTATTTTTCTAGTTTCTGACTCTTCTATATAACTTAAAAGTTAATTCTCACCCTCTGGCTCTTCCCACCACGTCCTTCTTTTCGAGCCAGTTCTGGCCTTCTTTGTACAAGCCTCTATCGTCAACTTCATTATTATCTCCTTTAGTCAGAAATTTGATGTCTCCATTATCTCTGGAAAGCAAAATAATGTCCTTTCAAAAATTATTTTCAGCACAGCATCATTAGAAAAATATTAGTTCACTCAACACTTTATAGCCTGATATAGGCATTTAGAAAAGCAGTTAAAAATAACCTGATCCTTCTTGGTCTAAGATGACTGCTTACAGATAACCATTCAACTAAAGCACAAATCTAATGACAATTTTATAGACTTAAATCCTAAACGCTCAAGTTACCCTGACAACCAGAAAGCAGAGCAAAGCACAAGGGCACCAGTACGGCAATGATTAGCTTCCAGTAACTGTTTTCACTCTTTCTTAGTCCTCATGGACCAACTTGTTAACGTGGATTATACTCCTCTTCATTCTAGACATGAGTTTGGTCCCAGATCACACAGATTTGAGAATAAGGTAAATCGAATGCAAGTGTGCTCAGAGCCCTCCTCAAACTTACTTTTCCTTGCCAAATGCAGAGTGTTAATGCATTATTTCCTTCACCACTGAGCAAAGTGGTGTAAAATCCAGTTTGCAAAGAAACAGGAATCACAAATGGCATAAAACCAGTGTTAAAGAGACACCTGGGAGTCATTTTAAACATACTAAACTGGTGCTTACATAAGTCTTGACACTAGAACACAATATTGCAGCATTATAGAGGTTTAAAGAGGGTCTTCTTTCAATAAGACAAATAAGACAAATGAAAAATTGCACTATTATAATCTGACAAGAGCTTAAAAGACCACAGAGATCTGAAACTGTGCCAAAGGAGCAAGCTGATTTGCAGCCATGGTTATAAAGGAAATCAAGAGGATAAAAATCCAGGCAGTCTCTCACAATTCATGCGAATTACAGCAAGTCCTCATTATTTCCTCAACTTTGAACAATTTCTCATCTTTAGAAATTATTTTTAAGCCAGGTGAGAGTGCTGTGTCACATCATGACTAAGCATATTTCTTCATCAATAAGTTAACAAGTAGACACCAAGTAACATTAGTGCAGTACCAGTGTATTAACACAAACTGAAACAGGGCCATTCTGATGTTTAGAGTAAAATGAAGTGAATGTTTTAAGTACCAACATCTTTGGGGAACACCTCAAAAGCAGTGAATGGAATGGGAATCTAAATACCGGAAATGCACTAATAGTTATGGCACATGCACGCACACACACACGGGATGAGAAATCCTCCATTAATAACACAAATATACATACCTAGATTTAATTCCAGAATTCATGCAGGTAAAGATGCTACACTAAGCTGCATAAAGGTAAATGAATAACCGAGTACATAAAATGTAACATTTTCACTAATCATGTGGCTATATTCTCTCATGGGAACTCAATATATATATATGAGCTAGAAGTAACTGTTTCTGGTTCTCAAAAAGTGTCTTAATAAGTCATCAATGGCATTTAAAGGAAAGGAAAGGCCATTTGTGGGGGCGGGGGGGGGGCGGTGTGGAGAACTGATGCAGGATGTGCAATGACTGAATCATGGATGAGTTGGGGAAAGGAATGTTTATCCATCCAAAGCTAATATTACTGTTGAGAATGCCACTTGGTCCAAAGTGACATAAACAGGTAGCTTTCTGCATTTCAGAAAATAATTCTCATTTCAAAATAATTCTCACATCCTCAATTACAATGGGATTTTATTTTCCTTGGGACTCCTTCTAATAATATGCTACAATGCATCCCACTTAACATTGTGCAACTATGCTTCAAGTTCTTTAATGTATGTCAGTTCATTAAATTCTCATCAACCTGTGAGTTATTATGGGTAAAGTATTATCATCTCCATCTTATAGACTGAGTTAAGCAACAGGTCCAAAATCACCCAACTAGTAAATGGCAGAACTAGGAAAACAATTCAGTGCATTTGCCACTTTCTAATTAACCATTAAAACAATCTACCAAAAATTTACAAAATAACACCAAAAAGAAGTAAAGCCTCTTTACTTTTCATGAACTTTGATTACTCTGTGAACTATGGGAATGTCTCGTCCTTCGACCTTAAAAACAACGATTTCACCAGCTCTAATAGGGTCTTCCCGGAAATTTGTTAGGAACAGAAGGTCGCCCCTGTGGAAGGCTGGCTCCATACTGCCACTAGAAAGAAACACAAAAGCACATCCAAATTACTCTGCGGTCACAAGGTGAACATTTCAATTCATAAAGAATATAATAAACATTTGGGTTAGAGTTTCAACTTGTATAGAGTAGATCTATAAGCTTTAAACAAGCCCAGTTTTCATCTGACTGTGCAAGGTGATAATAGTGAGTGTGAAAGGTGACGATGTCTTCTTAGCTTGAGGTCTGAGAGGAGGAGGGCACCGGCGGGCCCCTCTGCAGTTTGTATTAGGTAGAAAAAGAACCAAGAAGAAAGTGGACTCTCCCAATGCGTAGCCTTAAAAAAAAGTCCTACATCTACAAATACATTACTAATTTCATTCAGAACTGGAGACTCTGAAAGCTGGGTGATACTCAAGGGCAATTCTTCCATTTTATGGTGTGTCCTAAGCACCTAGACACAGATGTACTTTTTCAAGGAATGAGAAACAAATAAATGAAGACACTCAGGAGGATGAAATACCTGACAGCCAAGCTGAGGGTTGGGACAAAATTCAAACCCGCATCTTTTGGCTTCTGCGGCATCATCCTTTCGACCACATTCTATAGAAAGCCCCGTTTTAACCCATGTTGACTGTTTCTGATGTGGAGGTCGATAAATAATCCTACATGATACCAGTTTAAACCCACACCAAAAATCCTTGGATTCAAAATCAACTGTAATCTAATGGAAGCTGAAATTATCAAAATAGAATTCATTTTCCATATGCTCATGTTTTGTTTAATGCATGAGAAAATAAATAAGACCTAGAAATATGGTTAAATAGGGGCTATGCAGCCAATGATGAGTGAATTTGTTGAGGGCAGGAAGGGAGAAAATGAACCAGACTAGTAGAGAAACAGGGAGCTTTAAAGCAAAATGTGGGTTCACAGTGGGGGTACCTCTAGAAGTTGGCCCCCTGTCCCTCCTGGCCCTGGCATGCCTTAAACCTGTAAGCACATGCAGAACGCAGCAAGGTGACATGCGGCAGAGACTGGCCTGTCACTAAGTACCTGCCGATGTGTTTATTTGTGAGTGAAACTAGTGACAGTAAGTACAGTAATAGATCTAGCATTCAAAAATAGGAAATCTGAATAAAAAAGGTAGAAAGGGCAAAAAACAGAAATGACCACAAGGGTAAGAAAAAGAAAACGTCTGAGTAAAAACAAATCGGGTGTTTTTTTTGTCCTTCGACATGTAAGTTTATTCTGTTTTCCTCTGAAAATAAAACAATCGTTTCAGGGCTCTGTTGTCTTTTAAAGAATAACGGCTAAAATGCTTAAAGTAATTCCTTCATCTATTGCTTCACCTTTATTCTTTCAACGAAATTCGTGAAGACGCACAATGGGAAGATGTTTCTAGAAAGCCATCGCAGTCTGTGATAACAATTGAGAACTGCGGCTAGAAAAACCTCCTGGACAAGTCACAGAAGCAGGAAGAGTGCGCAACAGTCGAGCATCGGGTCTATATCGTGTCCCGCAGGAGAGAAGTTCCTTGCAATGTCTCACGAATCATCAGCCTGCACTTGCTTTCCTCATGGGCCCGGGATTCCAAGGTCAAGGATCCCCAAGGTCACTCGCACATCTCTCGTGATGCCAACAGTTCACAATGACAAACCGAACTGCTTTAGAATTGTAAAAGATGCTTTAAAAAATATCCCTACATACTGCAATTGCACAGCTTCTGTGTACAAGTGTGTCTGTGTGATTTAAGGAGAGTCGTTGTGGCTCCGCCAAGTGACTGTAACGTGCAAGTGACTTGGCCTCACTGGGTCACAGGTTCCCTATCTGTTAAGTGAGAGGGCCCATCTCAATTTCAGGTTTTTAAGTTCTTTTTGTTTTTTTAAGCCTTAAAATCTGTCCTTACAATGAAATCTTACCAAGAGTAAAACATGATACATCGGAGTGGAGGGTCATGACCGAAGCAAGGCTAAGATGTCTAGAATCCGTTAGCCTGGTCTCCTTCTCCCCCCTAACCTAGCACCTGACCCCAGGGCGCCCCTGGAGCACAGTGTGAACACCGGCCAATCAGAGCCCCGCCCCATCCCCCCCACAATGCTCTCCTCAGGCTCCACACTTTATGGAAATGCCGTATGCCTAGAAGTGGCCCTTGGCCAGCCACACAAGGGTGGCCTGGCAAAGCAGGGACATGGCTGAGGCCATGACATGGCGGCAGGGCCCAGGGGAGGGAAGGGCACTGGCTTGGGAGCCCAGGACCCTCCATGCTGGCCTTGGCTGTTGCACCGGCCAGCTGTGACCCTGCCCGGGTCACTGCTACAGCCCACTGTGCCACTTGTAAAACAGAGGGGCTCCACTGCCACCCCAGCAAGACTCAATGATCTAAGACCCTGTGGGCAGAAAGCATCCTGAAACACTTAACGGGCTCCAAACACAGTGATTTCTTTTCAAATTGATGGTTAAGTTTTTCCTTTTGGATGACTTTACGGCTACGTGAAGTTAACTAAAATACCAACTTTTCTGAAATAAAAGGTGTGTGCTTTACAAGAGTAATAGTGTGGAGAAGGGAACAGCCACCTGCAGCAGGACTGCAGAAAAAGCTGGAAAAAACACTAGACACCGTGCCAGTCACTGGGGATATGCAGCCCCTGCCTGTGTGGTACAAGGAAAAGCAAGTAAAGTTTTAAATTATCTCTGCTTAAAAGTCAATTTGTATGCAAATAATGCATTAATACCATATTATTAAATTGCCTTTTTACGTGGATTCGAATATGAAAATACAAAAGCAAATATATTGCACTGGAGCATTAGCACCAACATGATAAAAGCTCTAAAATGTCTGTCAGAAAAGATAAGGTTTTCAACAAAAGCCAGAGAAAGTAAATATTCTCAAAACGGATATAAATAAAGAAGACTCTTAATAGTTTAGCCAATGAAAACACTGAGTCTTGCCTGTCACCCAGGCTTTCACTCGAGGCAACACTGCTCCTCGTCCCTGGGCAGCAGTGTGACAGCCTGCGGGACCTACCTCAGCACCACGACGATCGGGCTTTCGCTGCCAGTGAGGACGATCAAGCCTTTCCAGATCATGAGCGCAGAAGACACAATCATGGCAAAGTTTAAAACCTGGTAATAGAGCTGGAACGAAAAAGGCCAAAGCAACAGTGAAAACCAGCAGCAGGACAGGCGTTAACCCTGAGCTGGAGGTGTGCTGGTTAAAAAGACAAACCGTGATGATGTGAACTAACTCTCATGCTACAGAGCTAGGTGGTACGTCAACTTCTGTCCAGGGAATGAGCCCTCCCTACAGGTCTCTCCTTCAGGGAGAGGAAAGGGAGCGGAAACCCAGAGCATTCATTCCGTGGGACCTACCTCGGTAGAGCCTCGCTCAGACCGCCTACCTCCCCGGGACTCCCAGCACCTCAACCCCGAGGGCTCCGGCGACGCAGGTGGCACCGCCAGGGCCTCAGCTCTGGTGCGGAGCACACAAGTCCGACCCGAGCGCCTGGCACACGCGGTCTGGGTCACCTAAGACCCGCTCCTCAGCCCCTCAGCCAAAGCAGCCCCAGATGAGGCTTCAAAGTCCTCAGTACTTAGCAATGAGGCCATTCTGCATCTAAAAGTCAACAAAAACTTTAAACTCCTGGATATTTAGGTTTTCCATAAATGGAAGGCCACATGAGTCAATATCTAATTCTAACCTGACCTTGCCCCACGTTAGGCCACTGTGTTAAGATCCACAGGGCTGGTCCTCATCCCTCCCTCCATCACGTGCTGAAGCACAGGCTCCTCCTTGCTGACGGCTGCCTGCCACACCAGCCAGCCCCCGAGGATTGAGGACAAAAGCACCACCAGCCCACGTCACAACTCCCTGCCCAGCTGTAGCTGAACTGTTGGCCCAAATGTCTACTGTGCCTAGTACTATGAGAAACATAAGCCCCTCGGGGCATCTGCCCTTACTGTCCTCAGACCGCTCCCTACTCCGGTACCTGACTCAGGCTCCTCTTCGCAACCCCCCTGGTGGCCCTGGGTGATCTGAAGAGCCGTGTGCATGGCCCGCCTAACACTCTGGCGTCTCAATTCCTCCTCATCTCCAGTGACCTCCTCCCTTCACCGGAACCATCTACTCTCTGCAGCATACCTGGAACTGAACCGGCTCTGCTCGATCCTCATGTCTCTAACCCAATCACCCCCTCGACACAACCGCACTGCCTGTCCTGTGGCATACGTGCTCACCTACGCAGTGGGGCTCCTGTTCCTCCGGACCTCAACCCTCCCCTTGTCTCTCTCCATCATCAGCACGTGGTCCCTCCCGGCACAGTATCCACATCCTCCACTAGGCCTGGCGGTCCTTATTCAGGGACCTTCCAGGAGTAAGAATTTACCCCTGCAGGGAAGAAACTTCCAGACTCCAACTTGGGAGAGGAAGACTTCTGAAGGATGTGGGGAGGACAGCTAGAGGCCTGTTTCTCGGCTTTTTCACCCAGTCGAGTTTATTTTAGCCCCAGTACCCTTTACCCCCAGATCCAGAGACATGGGTACTGCCAGTACTTGAGTCTTTGAGGACTCAGCAGCATAAATGAGAAGGGTTATTCCTCAGTTTCCCACACTGCTGGATTAGGATTCCGGCTTTCTCTGGCTGTCAGTTACCACGCTTTCATCTGTTTTCTAGCTTCTACTCTTTTATTGATCTTGTTTCCTTTCCTGGTTGCCTATCTTGGAGCAAAAAAAGAGAGAGAGAGAAGAGAGAAAAAGCTTAAAACTATTAATTATGAGAGAAAGAAATAAAAGCAGTGAATAAATATTTAAAAGTGTTCAAACCAAATCCTGCCTCTCTTCTGGCCCCCACTTTTTGGTCTAGAATATTTAAAAGATTTTGACTCTTGATACACAGTGCTTGGCAAGGGTGCATTGTGGTGGGGATGAAAGCTGACATAACCATTCAGAAAACAATTTAGTATCAAGAGGTTACTCTTCGTCTAGTAATCCTACTTCTGGGAATTCAGCCTAAAATAAAGGCAGATAGGGAATTATGGCCCAAAGATATTTATCACAGTCTTATTTCTAATAACAGGGGAAAGCAAATAAATGAGCAACAATAGAGAGATGATTGAGTAAATAATGGCAAATTACTGCACTATTTAAAACGATGCTTAAAGACTTTTAATGACATGACAAAACGCTTAAGATATGTTGAGTATGGATTAATTCCAAAATCTGGGGAAAAAGTGTTTAAGAGAAGTACAATTTGACAGAATATTATGTGGCCATTAAAGCAGTCATTTTGAAGTGTGACACAACATGAAACCATATTCTGATATGATACTAAGGTAGGAAAAGCAGAACTCAAAACTGTCTCCTGCTAATATTATACCTATGTGAAATTATGTAATTCAAGGTAATTTGGAAGGATATGACTGAAAGTGGGGATATAAAAAGTGAATTAAAATAACTGTGATGATATTTTGACATAATGAAGGAAAACGAGAAAATAAACGTTGATTCAAAATTAAAGTTACATACCATTTTTAAAAAACTCTTTGGCTATGATGTCAAAAGCAAATTATGAAACTATTATTAAATCCCCAGGAGAGCAAAAAAGGAAACTGGAGGACAAAGCAACTATAAAGTGTTGGGCTATAATACATTAAAATACGCTTCTAAACTAAAATTGGTTTAGTCACATCAATCTAAAGCAGAAGTTGTTCACCTGCTCTGCCTGACTTAAAGGATTTGATAAATGTCGTTTCATTATGAATTACAGACCTGTTTAGGAAAGTCCCAAGCCACGGTTTTAAACAGAGACTGTCATCTATAGAGAGGTTTTCAAACTATCAGGCTCCACTCTGATAAAAGTACATGATAAAATCCTGCCATTTATCTAATAAAGACTGAGAACTGAGAATATATTTTCCAGTATGATTTTTTATGCTTGAAAAATTCATCGAGGGGAAGTAAAATCAATCCCTCAAAAAAAGGGAAGTAAAATCAATCCCTCAAAAAAAGTCCTTTGAGCAAGATATCTATTTGCTAAAGAAATGGCCAATGATACAAAAACCTAACAATCGGGCTGACCGCAAAACCGTAGATCACACTTCCAACACCCTACTTTTACGGGGCCTATCAATCTGCGTCTAAGATTGAAATCCTGAAATCTAGAAACATTCTGATTGAACTACTGACAAGCTGACTGGGATCTAAAAATTAGACCATTACGTTTCATGGGTGCCTTCTGTTGTTGTTATTCTTTGCCCACTAACTTGGTATGCGTGGCACTCAATAACCCAGCAGAGTTTAGAAGCAAGCCCACCCTCAGTCTCTGTCCACCAAAGATGAAATGAATAGCTAAGGTCTGAAGGTTTTAAAGAAACATTTGAGACCAGATATTCTGGCTGAGCGCAGCAGAAATGCCAGTAGCTGTATTTCTTCCTCTCTTCCTCACTGAGAAAACAAAGAGCCCTTGTGTTTGCATGTGACTCTTGCCTTAATAGTAAGCAGGGGCAGCAGAGAAAGGAGGACCCATTTCCAGGATTGGTGGAGCATGCATGCCTGACAAGGTGTCACAGGATGCTATTTTGGAGGGAAAAAGAAAAAGAAACAAGCAAAAGGATAAAGCTTTTTTTAAAAAAGTACCAGGAGGCAGCAGCTTTGAGCTTCTGAATTTTAATTAGAAGACCAACAAAACATAGGCAATGCAACAGCTATTGATAGGCCTTTTCACTAGGAGTGGGAATATATAGATCTTTCAAAAGGCAAAATGGTTTAGGGATTGTTACATTCATCAGAAGGCCTTCTCCAACAGTCTGCGATTTTAACCATCAGTAAATCAGTCCCATAAGTCTAGATGTTTAAATAAAGCTCTATTTCCTGGAGAATTTATTTGGGGACAGTTTCAAAGCTCAGGGCATTCGCTGTTGTTTTTTTAAGCTAATAATAATCACCATCACAACTCCTCTTAATCACAGACACTTCCAGGAGCTCATCGGCTATGAGCACCTGGAAACAACCGGATTCTAAACACAGTTCATGAAATTCAAGTCACCAAACTTTACCACATTACTGCACTAGTCTGAAATTCTACTTGGGGGGTGGGGGGGGGAAGGGGAACTGAAGCCATATGCCCAAAGGAGTAACTTGTGCCCTGCCATGGGCAGCACCCCACTCTTTAAAATAGTTGGACAAATGAAACAGGATGATGTCAAATCATAAGGATTGATGTCATTTTCAAGGACAATCAAAACTTCCCACTAGGAACAGAATAATCCATGCCTATATGGTCATTTAATCTACAGTAAGTGTAGAAAGAATAAAAAATGGGGTAAAGACAGTCTATTCAATAAATAGTGTTGGGAAAACTGGACAGATACATACAAAAAAACTGGATGATCTTACCCTAAATATAAGAATCAACTCAAAATGGGTTAGAGACTTAAAATGTAAGACCCGAAACCATAAAACTCCTAGAAGAAAACAGGCAGTAAACTCTGTGCCATTGTTCTTAGTAACATTTTTTCTCTTGTATCTCCTTGGGCAAGAGAAACAAAAGAAAAAAGAGACAAATGTGACTATAAAAAGCTAAAAAGTTTTTGCACAGCAAAGGAAACCACAGCAAAGGAAACCATCCATGAAACAAAAAGTTAACCTACTGAACGGAAGAAGCTAGTCTCTAATCTTATGTCTGATAAAGAGTTAATATCCAAAATTTATAAAGAACTCATACAACTCAACACCAAAAAACCCAAACAATCCAATTAAAAAATGGGCAGAGGACCTGAATAGACGTTTCTCCAAAGAGGACATACAGATGGCCAACAGACATATGAAAAGATGCTCAACATCACTAATCATCAGAGAAATGCAAATTAAAACCACAGTGAGATATCGCCTCACAACTGTCAGAATGGCTATCATCAAAAAGTCAAAAAACAAGTGTTGGAGAGGATGTGGAGAAAAGGGAACCCTCCTGCACTGTTGGTGGGACTGCAAACTGGTGCAGCCGCTATGGAAAACAAAATAAAGGTTCCTCAAAAAATTAAAATTAGGACAATCTTATGACCCAGCAATTCCACTTCTGGGTATTTATCTGAAGAAATTCAAAATGCTAATTAGAAAAGATATGTGCAACCCTATGTTCGCTGCAGTGCTATTTACAACAGCCAACATATGGAAGCAGCCTAAGTGTCCATCAAGAGATGACTAGATAAAGAAGATGTGGTACATATATACAATGGAATACTACCCAGCCATAAAAAAAGAATGAAATCTTACCATTTGCGACAACATGGATGGACCTAGAGGGTATTACGCTATGTGAAATAAGTCAGACAGAGAAAGACAAATACCATATGGTCTCACTTATAAGTGGAATCTAAACAAACAATAAAATAACCAAACAAAAATAACAGAAACAGACACATAGATACAGAGAACAAATTGATGGTTGCCAGATGGGAGGGGAGTTAGGGGGTTGAGTGAAAATGGTGAAGGGATTAAAAAGAGTAAATTGGTAGTTACAAAACAGTCACGGGGATGTAAAGTGCAGCATAGGGAATATAGTCAATAATATTGTATAACTATGTACAGTGCCAGGCGGGTACTAGACTTAACTGGAAGGTCACTTCATAAATTATATAAATGTATAACCACCATGAGGTACACCTGAAACTAATATAAAATAATATTAAATGTCAACTATAATTGAAAAAAAAAGACACTTCCCACTACGAAGGTTCCATTTTTCTTAGCATACTTTATTATTAGTATCGATAGAAGGATTAGGCTCCATTAGTATCCATCACGGTATGTGTGCCCTACAGGTCCCCTAAATTCTCTATCTAGAAGCTTAAGCATTTTTCCTGGATAGGGCTTCATTTCTAGTCCCTACTCTCTCTCTTGCCTCATACTGAAGAAAAAGACCCAAAGACAGTAATGCCAGCCAATAGCTGGCTAAGGAGAGAGCAAGAAGGAAGTTTTCCCCCTAGGACACAGAAGAGTGACAAATCAACCCCAGCTGCCCAAAGACCCCAAGCTAAATGCCCCCTATATTTAAGGTGCAACCATATGACAGAATCTGAGAAAGAAGTTAGAGATACCTCAAACTAGCATAATATTTTAAGTCAACTATACTTCAATAAAACAAACAAAAAATAAGTTAGAGAAGACTTCTGGAATCCCTTCTGGAACACGGATTCAGACCACAATGATTGAGCTCTACCACTGAGCTCTCTAGGCACAAGGAGCTTTCTTTACTCCCATGCATGGTCGGGGAAACACTTCCCAGATTGGGAAGAAACTGCCCTGGGAGGCACTACTGTACAGTTCCCCTTGTCGGAAAGTTCTTTACTTTCACCTGCCTTTCTGTCCCTTCCATCGGCGGGCAGCCTTTCTCTGGGCGTCGGGCCTCAGGAGCCCCACAGAGAAATCTGTTCCCTCTTCCCCCGGGTGGCCCTTGGGACACGTGCAGACAGAAGTCACTCAAGGCCGAGTCATCTCTCCTCGCTTTGTCAAGCGCATTTGACGTGCATTGGACCAGATTTCTATTTTTTCCCCTTCCTGGCCAACCTCCCCTAATTGGGCTCTTGTCAGTGCAAGAAAGCATACACACGTGCCCACGCGTGGGTCTGTGCGGATTTGAACCCCGGGACTCTGAGAGCCGGTCGGGAGTGTCGCGGGGCGCTGTCCTTGCCGCAGCCCTACTGGGATGCCTTGATTCCCCGCAGTCGCAGCCAGCCCCGGCCCCCGGGCGCGTCCCCTACCGGGCCTCCGATACCTGGCGCTTGTTCATCTTCCTCAGGTCCCTGAAGATGTCCAAGCCGGACGCGGGGAGATGCGTCCCCACGGCGCCCGCGCGCACCATGGTGGGGGCTCGGGGCCAAGGGGGCCCGCAGAGTCTGGGTGTCACAGAAAGCTGCTGGGCACCGGCCGGGCCCCCGCCCACCGGCCCCGCATCCTTGCAAGCCACCTGACTGGTGACTCGCTCAGGCGTCTGGGAATGGTAGTCTTGGCCACCGGCGTACCTGGAAAGAACCCAGAGGAAGAAGACTACCACTCCCAGAATGCCGCGGGGCGAGAGCCTCATCCAGTGAGGACCCAGGTCTCCTCGGGAGCGCAGCGACGGGGCTCAGGAGCCTTGTCTGACCCCTCCAAGGGAACTTGAGCGAGTGGGTGACCCTGCATATCGCAGGGGTAACTTGTGGAAGTGACTATTCCAGAGGAATGGAATTCCCCAAGACTCTGGTCAGGCGCCAGGAAGACACCTACAGCTCCCTCGCATTCACGGAGCCGTGTACCTTGGCCATTGGATGACTGCACGAGGGAGGCGGGGCTTCTACACCGACGGCGGGCTGTGCTGAGTGGCGGGGCGGGGCGGAGAGGAGGCGGGGTGTTTGAAGCCGCCGGGTTCCGTGATCTGCAAGGATAATAGGAGCTGAGCGTGAGAGAGCGAGAGGATACAAGAAAATATCCTCTTGATCTATAGCTGTGTCGCAACGGATATTAATGGCATGACTAAATAACGAAATTAGTTAATACACGAGGAAACAGAAGCTCACAAATGTTCAATGACACGGCCACTGTTAAGTGACAGAATCTGGAATAGAACACAAATTTTAAAATTTGTAAATTTTGGATTACTACAGTCCTGATCCTAGATTATCTTTAGTTCGTTCACTCACTCATTTACATATTATTTATTTCATTCATTTATTCACAAATCTTTTGGAGCACCTGTCCCTGTTCTAGGCACTTGAGAAACATTAGTGAACAAGAGAGCAAAGATCATTGCCCTCATAAAGCTGGCATTCTAGCAGAAGACATAGTAAATAAGAAAATATACAGTACTTAGAGGGTGGTGCTATGGAATTTTTTTTTTTAAGGCAAATAAGAGATAAGAAGCTCTGAGGGAAGGAAGCAGGTCACAATTTAAAAATATCCCAGAAGCTGACTTATCATAACGCTTCACTTGCAAAGACCCCTTCCTAAGCCTTGAAGAAATGTGGTCATACAGTTTTGTAAAAATTTCAGAGGAAGGTATTTAAGATGCTATTGGTTGAGTCCTGTTTTCTCTGCATTCCAACTTCCCCTGCATCCTACTCCCCTCATGTTGGAGGGACAAGGAGCATTTTGAGGATACAGCTGAGGAGAATTGGATTTGGAGATACGTTTAGTTTGGGTTTAGTGGATATACCTATGTGGCTCATGGTCATTTCTTGCCATCCTGCTGTGAATAGCTTCTAGGAATCCTGCCACCCACGGTGCCAATTCACCTGACATCACCACAGGAAGTTGCTGTTTGGGTGGTATCCTGATATGAGGGTGTCCTACAACACCTAGCCTTGGAAGTATATGGATAATAAAGGAGAAACAAGATTTCAAATATATAGAGCTAGAAGCTAGTCTGCGTAAAATTCTTCTTAACATCAGCTGTATAAAATTGTAAGTGAAAGATACAGTTCTCAACAGTCTATCAGAATAATACAGTGATCGTTAAAATTAGCACTAATAGTTGCTTGAATTAGGTGGTAGAAGTGAAGGTGTTGACCTGTATTCAGATTCTGGATATATTTTGAAGGTAGAATACTTAGGAGTTTTTGAAAGATGTACAGAGAGAGGAGACGTATGAGAGATGAAAGAAAAGTGACTCCAGGGTCTTTTAGCCTGAAGAACTGAAAGAATAGAGTTGCCCTCAACTGAGACAAGAGAGCTATGGGTGGAGCAGCTTTGTGGAAAAAGAGTAAGAAAGCCTGGAACCCAGGTTTCACCAGCCCAGTATCCTTAGGCCACATCATTTGGACTTGGCCTCCACGCTACTGCTTAAGTTGAACACTGCATAAGGAGCAATGCAGGGAGACATTAAGTGGAAAGCTCTGCATACTGTCCAATCTGGGACTAGTTGCTTAACTTCCACGAACCCTTTTTATCATCTATAAGCTAAAAACCATATTGATTACTGATACTTTGGAAGACAATTTGGCAGTTTCTTACAAAATAAGCACACTCTTACCATATGATCCAACAATCATGCTCCTTGGTTTTAACCCAAAGGAGTTGAAAACTTACATCCACACCCAAACTGCACACAAATGTTTATAGCAGCTTTATTCATAATTGCCCAAACTTGGAAGCAACCAAGATGTCCTTCAGTAGGTGAATGGATAAACAAAATGTGGTATGTCCGGACAATGGACTATTATTGAATGCTAAAAGGAAATGAGCTATCAAGACATGAAAAAATATGAAGGAGCCTTAAATGCATATGAAGTGAGAAAAGCCAATTATAAAGGCTACATACTGCATGACTCCAACTATATGGTATTCTGGAAAAGATAAAACTACGGAGACAGTAAAAAGATATGTAGATGCCAAGGGTTAATGGAGAAGTATGATTAGGTAAGGCACAGAGGATTTTTAGGCACAGAAGAAATTTAGTGAAACTTTTCTATATGATGCTATAATGGTGGATACACGTCATTATATATTTTTCAAAACCTATAGAACCTACAACACCAACAGCGAACACTAATATAAACCGAGTGACAATAATGTGTCAGTATAAATTTATCAATTATAACAAATGTACATTCTGGTGGGGGATATGGATAATAAGAAGGCTGTGCCTATATAGGGGCAGGGAGTATATGGGAAATCTCTACTTTCCACTCGATTTTGATATGAACCTACAACTGCTCTAAAAAAATAATAAAATTTATTTTAAATTTTAAAAAAACTGTATTGATAATATCTGACTTGTTATAAAATCACATACAGACTGTGCCCACAAGTCAAAGTAGGGGCTAATAGTGGCCAGGTAGTAGATGAAGTCTTAGCCCGAGGCTGACTCAGAGGGGACCAGCCGGTGTATGTCTCCACCTGTGATTATTCTCTCAGTTCTTGGATGTGTATCTGGAATAGATATAACTGTCACTCTCAGAATCCCCACATTCTCTCTCTCGAGGTAGGAAGAACTAAGCAGAACACCACACAATGTCTCTTCCCTACCAAGACAGTGAACCGGAAGCAATAGCCTGTCCCTGGGAGAATGACAGAGAAATGACTTTTCGGTGTCATACAATTAGCTAAACCTGGAGGGGGCAGAAAAACAAATTGTTGAACTAGGCTTTACAGAATTTCATTGAAAATAATGGTCAAATATTTAAATCTTGTCAACCCAAAGTTAAGCGGAGAATTTAGGCAATTCTCGATGCAATACTGTTACAAGAATCCCACATTTCAAATAAAATAATTGGTGTGTTTCAGTCATAGGTGATTTTAGAGCCTGACTCACGCAGCTACTGGCCAATTTCTCTGTTTAGAATCATAACATCTAATGCTTCAAAGGGATCCAGAATCTATCTGGGTCAAATTTCTACCCAGGGCTGGCATATCTTCTGAAAGACTGGACAATCATAAAGTCTCTATGGAAACACCGAAAGGCTTCGAAATTCTCTAGCAAAAATAGAGCAGGGGACAGCCACTTACTAAAAATTAAGCTCAACACTGTTTAAATTGTACTTTATTAACACGAGTCCCTTAAAAACAGGAAAAGAAGCTCATTTGATGAAGGAGAAAAAGCAGAAGCTGTGACACCCAATCAGCCATCCTTCTGACCTCACTGGCCACAGGGCAGGGTGTACATGTTCCCTCTGCGTGGTGGGGCTGTGACAAATGTGATCTTGGAGATCCCTCATGGATCAATTCTTGCTGATGTTGCTGGGCCCCCAGTTTTGTCTGTTTGACTTGTTCTTACAAAGGAAGTCGTTAAAGTCAAGGGAAATCTTAAAGGACCACCGAGCGCCCCGAGAAGCTCCAGCCCCACACTTGACAGGGGCTCAGCCTCTCTGTCTCTGTTCTCAGCTCCGTATTTCTCCATCTCCAACAGTGCTGTGATATCAAAGAGAGTCTTAGCTTCTATCAGCCTGTTTCCTCCTGTTCCTAGGAAAAGGAGCAGGATTTAATCCAGTTTAGTTAGTATAAGAAATCGAACCTTCCTCTGCCTACATCTTGATCATTATACAGTTGTCTTTGATTTATTGTACATCGTAAACCAAAACATAGTATTACTTTATTTCTCCTTTTTTTTCCATAGAGAAATAAGCGTATTAATTTTCCATATGAAATCCCCTAAACACAGGCTGACGCTATCCACCCTCTCTTTATAATTTTCAGGCACCTTTGCTCCCCTTTGAGATAATCAGAAATAGAACTTTAAGAAATCTCCCATAGAGCAATTGACTCGCTTATTGATTTATTTGCTCCATCAAACAGTAGGAATCCAGAGGTGCATAAGACACAGTTCTTAGATTCATACAGACATGATGACTATGCAGTATAGCAGGTGAACTAGCTAGGCCATAATGAAAAGTATGCACTCTGGTTTAGAAGCCTCTTAGGACATTAGGGCAGCCCTTATGCGTGAGGTTAGGAATTGCTACAGACGCGGTACTAGAGAATGCATTACTTGCATGCTTCTCTTGTGTCGGTTAAATGCCTCTTTATATTTATTATCAATTTCATTTTTACAAAAAATGGAAAATAAGTCTCAGAGATGATGAGTAACCCGTCCAACATCACAAAGCTAAGAGATGGTAGAAACACAACTTGAATCCAGCTCTGCCAAATCCAAACTCACACTTTTACTTGCTGCACCACATGGTTTCCCTGGTTCTGCTCTGTCCTTTGAAGACCCCGGGACTGTGTGAGCAGACACAGCCCCAGGTGCAGGTGTCAACTTTTGGTTTCTAAGTTCAAGTTACTGCCTATAGACTGATGGTGTTGGAAGCAACATTAGCCCGAGTCATGAACACAGCAGAGTCTCAGGGGTTCTGGTCTAGATGTGCTTGATGGAGAGAGATAGGACTCATTCGTGAACGGAGCATTCGTGAACGGAGCATGAGCAGGAAGACATCTGATGGATGACTTGGAATTTGGTCAGTCCTAGTAAGAACACTGGGGCCAGGCTGGCTGGGCAGGAATGAATTGTGTTGTGCCTGAGCCATTTTTCCAACTACTACTGTCTTCCATCTCAGCTGACTCCTCTGATTACCTCCCTTTGCCTTACAGTTGTTACAACCAGCTGTGAGGAATTTTATGCTAAAAAAATAAGTGTCAGG
>NW_024340849.1:11882781-11883147 GCF_902729225.1 Pteropus medius
AGGAAGGAAGGAAGGAAGGAAGGAAGGAAGGAAAAAGGACGATGATATTCATTGACTAAAGATGTTCATTTTGATTTATGTTCCATGTTATGTGACTGTCATAAGACAGTCAAGAGCTTTTAAAATCTGGCTTCTAAGTTTAACCAATGGTCTGTTCAAAATAGAAAGCTAGGGAGATGTTTTCATACATTTGCTACATGGCGTGGCTCAATATTTTCTTCAAGAGTATGATAGACACAGGAAGGAACCCTCTGTCTTGCTGTGTTCCCTGGAACAAGAGTTGAGAAATCTGGGCTGTCCTCCTGGCAATGCCCCCCACCCCCACACACACACACACAGCAGTGTCACCTTGAGGTGTCAACCGTC
>NW_024340849.1:11884802-11885339 GCF_902729225.1 Pteropus medius
GCCCACCCACACAGTGCCATCCCCATAGTCGTAATGGTCCAATCCAGGGCTTGGCACCTGATGCAGCTTAAACAAGTCTTTCCCCAGCATTTTTGGACTTGGGGGCTTTTCCCTCAGGGCCTGTGGCCACCTACAGTCATGTGTCCTCCTGAACCAGAGACAATATATTTGTAGAACGAAGGAGAGGAGAACCTGACAGGTGCCCAGGGCGGAACAGAGGTGAGCGATGGAGAGTGAGCCCTGTGATCTCGTTCCTGTCCCGGGTTCCACAAGACCCCCGGTATCTTTATAATGAAGTCTCTTTTTGGTTTAAGCTGGATAAAACTAGCTTTCTGTCACTGGCTGCCAAAAAAGTCTTAACCAATACAGAACGTGTTTACAGCTGTGTGGTAGACCGAGATGGGAACAGTGGGAATGGAAAGGAGGTGCTGGCTGCAGTAACAGACGGAAGCGAGGGGTTGTAAACATTCTTCAGCTCTAACCTCCCTGACCCCGTCTCCCCACAGAGGTTCTCTGCAGCCCAGGGTAAGAAGTACC
>NW_024340849.1:11885736-11886129 GCF_902729225.1 Pteropus medius
CCTCGCACTGCTCATTCCCCACCCCTCCTCCTTCCTACCCTCCTCCTTCCCGCCCCGGCCTTCCTCCCTCCCTCTAGGGGCTGAGATAAACTGGAAGTGCAGATGATGGGAAACAAAGAGGCATTCTCCTGGTCCAGCAAGGCCCCCAGGTAGCAAAGTATAATCAATAGTTAACTGCCTAAAAAGTCAATGGGAAGGACTTCCATTTTGATCAGTACGGCAGACTAGCTTTTCAGAGAGATCTCTTTCAATATAGCACAGTGAACACACACACACACACACACACACAGCCGAACTGTCAGGAAAGTTAAAGAATTTCTCCAAGAGCAGAAATGATAATAAAGTTTGAACTCAGAGGGCAAGCAATACTATTGCTGGTATTTTTTGATCCCT
>NW_024340849.1:11886140-12050528 GCF_902729225.1 Pteropus medius
AAAAGTCAATGGGAAGGACTTCCATTTTGATCAGTACGGCAGACTAGCTTTTCAGAGAGATCTCTTTCAATATAGCACAGTGAACACACACACACACACACACACACAGCCGAACTGTCAGGAAAGTTAAAGAATTTCTCCAAGAGCAGAAATGATAATAAAGTTTGAACTCAGAGGGCAAGCAATACTATTGCTGGTATTTTTTGATCCCTGGTGGTCTAGAGCCTGAGTTTTAACTGGCCATTTGCACAGGGGGCAGGAATACCCAAGTATACTGTTACAAATGTTTTAAAAAGACAATCTCATTCAAATACATAGTGAGCACATGTCATAGTTTTATGTAACTCATTAATGAGGAAACCAGCAGAATGATAAAGCCAGTTTAAGGGAAGATATAAGAAATTCAGGTGGCTAGACAGAATGATGGATTATGTTTTCTGAATTATATTCTTAAAATAGCTTAATATCCTACAGGGCAAAAAAAGTCGTAATTTTTGGAATTATCTCCTTTACCAACAAAATTGTTTGCAATTTTGCTTTTCTACAAACTATCATCTACCTTTATTGATCGTGAGATTTCTGGGCCCTAATCAATAGAAAATAATCAAAGGGACAATGTTGCATTCCCCTCTCTAGAGAGTTCCCTGACCTTTAGGAAGCTTGTTAGAGAGCTCCCAAAATGACAATAAAGTTAGGCCCTTTTACTGGTGGGCTTCCCATACCGTACAAAATGACGTTGATTCTCAAATGCGTCTTAAATTGTGGGGTAGAAGTCGTTAGAAAATCCTCTCTTATTCTAACATAGTAAGCTGGCTTAGACTCTGCCCTGCATCCTGACCGCTTTGGAGCCCCTCACCCACACTCTCTGCATTTGCTAAGCGGATCTTCCTGGGTGCCTCTAGCCAGTTGAACTTTATTTCCATCTACAAAATCATGTCTTTCCCATCGCTTTATTTGCCTTGCTGATCAGAGGCCTCTGTGCTAATGCATCCTTCCAGCTATTTATCTGACAAATAAAGCAACCCTGTTCTCGGTCTGCATGTCTCATGAAGCCTGCTGAAGTGCTGTTAGCGGAAGGGTGCTCCTGCATCGACGCGTGGAGTTTCATTGGGACCAAGCTCTGCAAACAGCAGACGAAGTCCAGCTGGAGAAAAGCGGGGACAAAACCATGTTTGCAAGTACCCATTTGTCCAGAAACCCTGTGGATGTGTCTGGGGAGAGCCTCGATTATAAGACACTCCCCATGTGCCTACTGTACTGCTTGGCAGGCATTGTTTATCTTTCCTCCGCCTCTCCTCACCAACTGTGCCAGGAAGACAGAAGGTATGGAAAACAAAGCCTTGAGGGTCACTTACTCCAGCACTACCTCCCCTCACCCCCAGTGGTTCCTCTGAAACACCCAGAAATGTATTCCTGAATGTGTCGTGTAGCACTCGGTCTGTTCTGCCCAGCAGGCTGATGGCACGCCTTGGCCTCACAGCCCGAAGCGGGGACTTTGGAGCTGGCATGGATTTGCTGCCCCGCTCCGCCCCGTGGACGGCGTATTAGCCTGCAAGGGTGACCCTTCCTGAGTACTACAAACTGGGAGCTTAAACAACAGACATTTATTGTCACAGTTCTGAAGGCTGGAAGTCTGAGGTCAAGGTGTCGGCAGGGTTGGCTCCTTCTGAGGGCTGTGAGGGAGAATCTGTTTCATGCCTCTCTTCTGGCTCCCAGAGGTTTGCTGGCAGTCTGGCGTTCCTTGGCTTCTGTGGCATCACCCTGAGCTCTGCCTTCATCTTCACGTGGCGGTCTCTCTTTGTGTGTCCAAATTCTCCCTTTTTTATAAGAACACCAGTCCTAGCGGATTACTCTGACTTCATCTTAACTAATTTTGTCGCAAAGATCCTATGTCCAAATAAAGTCACATTCCGAGGTGCTAGGGTTAGAATCCCAACATATGAATTTTGTGGGGACACAATGCAGCTTATAACGCCAAGTAACCTGGACAAGTCTCTCAACCTCTTAGATCCTTGGTTTCTTATCTCTAAAATTAGGAGACTATGCTTACCTTGTGGGGACCTTTGAGGAATGAATTTGATGGTTTAGCACAGTTCCTGGCGCACAAAAAACATTCGCGATTTCTTCAAATAATCGCAAGACTCCAAGTGTCTTACCCTGTCGCAACTCAATCGGTCTGGCCTTTTGTAATTTTATTTACAGGGTTCGGCTTCTGTTTAGTGAAAAAGTTCTGCTTTGAAAAACAAAAGCACACTGATGTAAGAAAAGCAGCACCTGATTCTGCAGAGTCCTACGCTAAGATCAAAAGAACAGGGTCCACCCTCAACCTGGTCAGGTACCAACCAGCAGGGCGCCCCAAGCACTCAGCTGAGAAATGGGATAACTACCCTCAAGGAAAACAACTATGGAAGAGCCCTCTGTGAAACGAGGAAATGTATACCGCGAAAAAGGAGGCCACACTCTCGCGGTCTCTGATCTGAAATATGAGAGGGATTCATTCCACGTTCACACTAGTTCTCTCCTATTTGTCGTCTCCCTGTCTTATTGATCCCGGCAGTTGTGGCCTCCATGGTTTCATGCTGATTTATAGGGGAGGAGTAGACCTGAGACGCCTGTCTCACTTATTATCTCTCATGCTACCAAGAAATCAATACCCATGGTTCAGGAAAGATCGAAAGTCTTCAAAGTCTGCTTCGCACCCATAAACTAAGCCAAGTTCTGGGGCCCGCTGCTCAATCTAGCCATAAGCATCAGGAAACACAAGAACAGGTGACTGAGCAAAAGAGAGGGAACGAGGTCAAGAGAAGTCAGAATCCCAAATGCAAGGCTTTGCGACTTGTTGCTCAGAAGTGGGTTCTGGGGTTCGGGGGGCTGTTAGAATCATGATCCCCAATGATTCAAGGTTTTTGCTGCCCAAAGCACCCACATAACCCCAAAGACCCTCCAGAGAGAAGAATCCCAATGTTATCACTATTTAACTAATTACTTCATTCAGACAAGGCCAATCCAGTCATGTAAACCACATGCCTTTTGCAGTGATGCTGGAGGTGAGAGGCAGGACCCACAAGAGCCTGGGGAAGAGGGAGCCAAGGTAGATCCAGTCTCCAAGAGCCCACTGAATGGTTGGGAATCAGAGGCACAACTGATCAGCCAGGTTGACCAGAAGCCAGACTTCAAATACCGTCATAGGCCTTCAGAATCCATCCAACTTCAGCATCTCATCCAGATTCAACACGTGTGGTTTCTCATTACATCTACAATGGCCCCAGCTGCCTGTCACCTTGGGCTTTCCTCGGACTTGGGATTTTGCCATTTCTTTGGCTCAGATTTCACCAGCGATCGCTGACATTTCCTTCTTGATCAAAGCCCTTCCCCACCCATCTCGCTCTCCTCTGCTCCACCCACCCACGCTGGCCCTCAGCACTGGCACCTGCCCCTAGCTTCGACATTCCTGGTCAGACTCTTCCCTGAGCACTGGGACGACCCAAAGCAGATTAGACTTCATGGGAGTGAGGGGGTTGGAGGCAAATCAAGCAGGAAGTTGAGACAGAACCTAGAACAGAACACGGACGTGGGAGAGGAAGGCAGGGCAGCCAGGGATTGAAACAGAACGGGAACCCTGCATGAGCAGGAGGCCGGCCAGAACTCCCTGGGGATTCGGGAGAAGCAGGTCAGAAAACTGGGGAGAAGTTTGGCTGCAGCCCCAACATGATGTCATGTGCACTACTGTTATATAAACGGATGGCCCAGAAAGCAAAACACAAGAGGGCCTTGACCCTAAGGCAAACATTGAGCCCAGCAGAGCAAACTTTCATGAACTCTTTCTCGGAGAAGGGTCGAGACAGTGGAGAGAGGAGGTGGGTAACCCGCCCGGACGTGAAGACAGGGCCAAGGTGGGATTGAAGGTGGGTCGTGGGCACCAGTCTTCACCTCGGTCCCTCCGTTCCTTAGCACCCGGCCAGGCCACGCGAGTGATGTTGGAAGTCGCCTCATGCGCTCGAGTGAGCCCTCAGCCTTGCTCTGAACGGGGCCTCTCGGCCATCCCCGGGGCCCAGCCACTTTCGTGTCTTCTTTCCCTGCCTCCCACCCCCACCCCACAGCTCTTTGATTGGCTTTTTAGAAAGGGAATTGCCAGACAATGTCAGCGACGGGAATAGTACAAAAGAGTCCCAGTGACATGATGAGCGGGACAAGCAAAGGGTCACACATCGACCCTCCCGACGAAACACACAATGTGAGGGACAGCTTGTCCTGGGTGCACTGTCCTTCCCCTCTCCAAGCCGTGTGTCCAGGCTGGGTCCCACTGGCCTTCACGGTCCAGCCCCCATACCGGCTGCCCCTCCATGGCCACCCAGTTCCATCGCCTGCCTGGCACGGGTCAGCTGCAGCCGTGCCACAGTTTACACGGCCATCCAAACAACGGAGTGTGTCAGAAATCTGCATACAACACGGGAGAGGCTGTGAAGCTAAATGAAAGGACCCCCACCCCCACCCCCATCCCCGGCTGCAGGGCCTGGCTGCAAACCCACCCCTGGGTAGATCCAAGGCTGAGATGCTGAGACTGGGCGCTTACAAGCAGGGGGAAGGCAAAGAGCCTTCCTCATCTGTCTGTGAGCAAACAGTGGAGCTGGAGTGAGGGTGAGGGAAGCAAATTTACAGCATCGCAGCCTATTTCGAAATGCATTGTAAAAATAATAGATTTCGTGGACAAAATGCGCTCGGTTCCCACGCCGAGGCTGTCTGTCATCCTGCAGAGTGAGGGGAATGGTTTTCCTGTGGGCGATTTCATATTTTCGTGTCTTTAATGGCAGCTATCTTTTGAGAAGCAGTTGTTTTTTTTTTTTTTTTAAGGTTCTTTTATACATCTCCTCTTTCACGGCAGAAACTATTGTCTTAAAGAGCCTCTGGAAATGCCTTATTAGAAATGCAAAGTTTTAAAAGATGTTATGCATTGAATTGTGTCTCTTCTTTCCTGCAAATTATTACGTTAAAGTCCTCACCCCATACCTGAGAGTGTGGACTTATTTGGAAATAGGGTCCTTATAAAAATAATTCGTTAAGGTGAAGTCACACTGGAGCTGGGCGGGCCCCTAATCAAATAAGACGTGTCCCTAAACCCTCATACACTGCTGGTAGGACTGCAATTTGTACAGCCACTATGCAAAACAGTATGGAGGTTCCTCAAAAAACTAAGAATTGACCTACCATATGATCCAGCAATTCCTCTACTGGGTATTCACCCCAAAGACTTGAAAACCCATATCCAAAAAGATATTTGCACACCGACATTCATAGCAGCATTATTCACGGTGGCCAGGACATAGAAGCAACTGAAATGTCCTACGATAGATGATTGGCTAAAGAAGCTGTGGCATGTATAGACGATGGAATATTACTCAGCCATAAGAGTAATTTGCAACAGCATGGATGGATCTTGAAATTATCATGCTAAGTGAAATAAGCCAAAAAGAAAAGATTGAAAACCACATGATACACTTACACGTGGGATATAAACTAAAAGCAACAAATGAATAGGACAAACAAACAGAGACTTATGGACATGGACAATGGACTAGTGGTTACCAGAGGGTAAAGGGGAGGGGGAAAATAAAAAAAAAATAAAATGTAAATGAATAAATGAATGAATGAATGAATGAATGAATGAATAAATAAATAAATAAATTTTTTAAAACTTTTTTTAAAAAAAGACTGGTGTCCTTATAAAAAGGGGAAACTTGCACACAGATATGCACACAAGAGGGACGCCATGTGAAGGTGAAGGCAGAGGTCAGGGCGATGATGCAGCAGAAGCCAAGGAATGCCAGAGGTGACCAGCAAACCTCCGGAATCCAGAGGAGAGACATAGAACACATTCTCCTTCAGAGTCTCAGAAGAGACCAACCCTACCAACACCTTGATCTTGGACTTGTAGCCTCCGGTTTGCTGCAGCAGCCCTACAAAGCTGATACAAAAGGCAATGACATACAAATGAAGATAAAGGACAAGTTGAAGACAACTGTTCAGTGCCATTTAATGAATCGGATAGATTCTGGGTGTTGAGAGGGGAGGAAGAGCATGTAATTCAAGAAGGAGAAATATTTTGCCTGCTAAGACTGTATTCTCTCATTGAAGGGTCATTCTCTCATTCAGGGTCAAGGCTTGAGGCTTTAACCAAAATCCAACTCTCACATCCTTTTTAAAAATAGCATATTAATATGGTAATCTCAGGTCTCACAGATCTGGTTCCTAGTTCTTTCCTACATGTGAGCTAAATCCCCTGGCCCCAGAACCAACGGTCAGATGTCCCAGAAGCAGCCTTCTGAGATCAGGAGAGTCCCTGGTCAGCTGTGTGGCAGGCTTCTCTCATTGCCTCTCTCCTTAGAGACATTTGCAAGGAAGGGAGAGTTCAAGGGCATTTAGCATGTCCGCTGGCTGGACAAGCCCCAGGGGTCTGGTCACCCATTAGTCACTGGCACTGAGCCCTCTCCACGGAACGCCAAGAAGAGAATGAGGCCACAGAAGGGCTTGGAGAGCCCCATACAGCTCCTTGCAGGAGGAGGTAAGTGAGGGTGATACTCCTGTCACCCAGGGGCTAGTATCAAGTGGAACAGAGCTGCCCAGTGGGCCACAGCCTCTGCTCTGCCATTGCAAGGCTTCCTTGAGCATCTCTGTTCCCAGAGCCTGTAATTTACTGCCCTAAGGATTGCCTTCTATTCTTCGTTCGAGCACCGATTAAGAGCCCAGGCCCAGGAATCAGCTGGCCTTGGTTTCAACCCTTCTCTGCCAATGACCAGCTGTCTGACCTTGGACAAGTTACTTAACCTCTCCGAGTCTCACGTTCCCCAGTTATATTATGGAAATAATAGTAGTGACTTCAGGTTGGGTTAAATAAAATAATCCATCCAAAGGGATTAGCACATCTTCAGGTCCATGGCTGGTCCTCAATCCATGCTAACTCCTTAATAGGCTCATTTTCACACCTGATAAAAAATATCACCCTGCTCCCCTCCTCTCCAGAAAAAAACCCCGTCTAGCTTAACCAAACCTACTCTCAGCAGCAAGTAAAAGTTCTCTTTCTGGACCAGAGCAGACCACGTTAGAAGTTCATCATCAGATACCGATTACGCTCATTTCTACTCGGGGGATGACAGGAAACCACATTTCCCTCTCCCCACATCCAAGGTACAGGCGCAGGTCCCTGCCAGCCTGCAGGTTAGGGAATTAGGCAGCTCGTTCCTCTGCCTGTGTAGAGAGGGCCCTTTTACACTTTAACAGGACATGGCATTGAAGTAATGTGAGAAAGCTGGATGAGCAGAGAAACTGGAAAATTGTATTGTTTCGGAGCTAGTTTGCATCTGAATTTGGGGGGAGTGGAGTAACTGAGCACAGATGAAATCGGTGTCACTGAACTCATAAGCAGCCAGCATTTCTCTGCCCACACGACTAGCCGTCAGGCCAACTCTGTCTGGATTACATGGAGCGAACACGTCTGTCTTTCTTTAATTGTTGAGTGTCAGGAAATATAAAGTATTTATATTGGTGCATATATTATATAAATAGACATAAATTTTTTTGTAAACTCTATTAAGGGATTTTTAGATATCATCTTTAATGAAATTTTCTTATATGCATGCCATTATTGAGGGTTTTTTCTTTTTATGTGAACTCGTAGGCATATTTTTTCAAATACCAAAACTGTTTCTATCATGTGCTTTCAGAGTTATTCGTTTTGTAATGTCAAAATCAACAACTGAAACCCATGTATATTAAGATACGAAGTAAGAAGGGAATGTGTACATTAAAAAAAATCCTGGAAGTACACACACCGAAATAGTAACAGTCAGCTTCCTGCCCCCACCCGCGACCCCGCCACTTTGGGTAATCAAATCGTGAGCAGTTTTATTTTCTGTGGTTCATTTCTTTTCCTTTTGCTTCCATTAGTCTCGCCAAGTTTTCTGAATGGAGAATATATTTTCCTTCTTTTTAAGGACTTTGCGAGAGCAGTTTTAGATTCACAGCAATCCCGAGCAGAGATACAGAGACTTCCCATATCCCCCTGCCCTCACACAGGTATGGCCTCCCCACCTTAGCAACATCCCGCACCTGAGTGCTCATTCGCATTGTGTCACACCGACATCTACACATCATTATCACTCACACCCCACCAGCTACGTTATAGTTTACTCTTGGTGTTGTGCATTCTATGGGTTTGGACGAATTTATAAGGACATGTATTTACCAATATAGTATCAAACAGTAATTTTCACTGAGCAACACAAGTCTATGTATTGGTATTGTGTCTGTAATTTCAAATTCTACTTGTTCGTTGCTGCTAAACTGGAAAACAAATTATTTTTGTATATTAACCTTCTATCCTGCCACCCCGCTGTAATCACCGATTCGTTCCGGTGTTTCTTTTATAATTAGAAAATTTTCATTTTTAACAGTTGCTCCACATTGGTCTTTTGGGATGGAGACAGGTTCACACTCTCTTATTTATCTATTCATTAAGGTAAAGAGAGCCCCAGTGTTAATGTGATTGCACGGAAGTCCCAAGTAGAGCAGGTTCTAGAGCCTGGCAGGTGCGTGGAAGGTGAAGATGGAAAAGAGAGAAGCGTGTGAAGTGGTAGAGGGGAGACAAGGCCAAGGCTGCTGCAGCAAAGAGACTCAACAACTGAGTGTTTTAAAGACCAGAGACGTTTCTCTCACTCACATGTGACTGGTTGTAGGAAGGCGTCCTTCAGCCTCTCCCACGAGGTTGTGGAGGATGGGTCTCTGCCGTGTCCAGCTCCAGACTGCAGAAGGGAGGAGGAGCATCCAGGCGGAGGCACGTTCGGCTTTTGCTCATTTCCCCGTCGGTGGGAGCTTGGTCACATGGCTGTACCTGCAAAGGAGGCTGGAAAATGGTGTCCAGCTGGGCAAACATGTGCCTAGCTATTAAGTGTCTGCAAGAAAATGGATGTTGGTGGACAAATAGTCTCACGAACAGGGAAAAGGTGACAAGGTAGAGGGGGATGGATTAGAGAGTAAGAGAGAAATAAGAATGGGGAAAAACAGAGAATTAGAAGTGGAAGAAAAAACTCCATGTGCCGAGGGAAAGCCGTGGGGTTAGAGCCTGAGCAGCCCCCGCAGCATCGCACAGCACTGGCCGTTGTTCTGGGGTTCGGGGAGGGGGTGTCTGTGACCGCATGGGGGAAGGAGGCCCTATTTTACTGCCCTGGCCTTGCCAGCCTACACTTCAGGTTCATCTGTGGCTTCTGTTTGTGAGTTTGTGCTTGGGACTCTTAAAATTGTTTTCCTTTCGTTCCCTCTTATTTGACCACTTTGGTTAAATAGTTTGACCAGACATCTTGAACAGAAGCAGTAACTAGACAGGAAAGATGGAATGTGGAGTCTCCTACGAGCCTGAGAAGATATCGTATACTTCCTTTCCTTTATATGGTGGCTTCACTTTCGAAAGGTTCTTACAGATGTTGTCTCATGTTCTTCTCACGACAAACGGCAATGCGGGAAGGGCCACTGTTACTAATGAGTCATGGTGAGGGGTCGTGTGCTTGGCGATCCAGGCGCTGCCCTTGACGAGCTGTCCAGTCTTGAGGAACTCACCCAACTCCTCTGAGCCCCATTTCCCTCAACTCTAAAACGGGGTTATCGATAGCAGTGACTTCCAAAGGTTGTTTGATTCCTAATTCAAAGGGTTGTTTAGTTCCTGTTTCAAAGGGTCGTTGTAGGATTAAACGAGATAATTCTGTCTGCGCATGGTCAGCACTTCACAGATAGGGAAACTGAGGTTCAAGTCAAGTGGCTTGTTTAATGATTCAGATCAGGTCTTCTGAGTTCCAATTTTTTACCTCAAGGCATAGATTTGTGGGCTTGAACAAGACAGGCAAGAGGCTCGTTGTATGAAATGAAAATTAATGTGAGATTATGAAACAGCACAAACTGTGTAGATTAGAGAAGGAAATTCAGGGAGTGAAGATGGTCGTAACACGGCAGAGAGCCAGGAGGACGATGAAAGAAGGGGGAAGGGACAGAGGTGGACAGAGGGCTGTCGGAGGCACTAAGGCCCTGAAGCTCTTTTTCCAGAAAGAAAACTGAGGCGGGAGGAAGTCACATGTGACCCCGGCAGCTCGAGCAGCAGAAATCTGGAAGGACTTACTTTACACTGGAGTTCGCTTTCATTCTGGGGACAGCTGCTGATAAGCCGCCTGCATCAGCCTCCCGGGCTCGTAGTGACATTTTCGGGAAGAACCCCCAAATCTGGCTCCTGGCTGCCCGCACTGCCGCTGGACCAGCGGGGGGAGGGAAGCACACGCCGTACGTCACGATATGTCCTCCTCTCTTTTGTTTTACTTTGATCCCTCTAGGGACAGGAGACAGATAACCTTTCAATAATCAGAAATCCTAATAAAAAGAAACTCTTTCTGAAAAGCACACAGTGTTTGGGAAGGCTTTAGCATTTAGTAGAATCTAAAGATTTTCATCATCTCTCCGATTTCTCTGTGTGCTTTGGAGGCAGTGAGGGCGGAAATATTAGCTAAATAAAAGGTCACTACTACAGGGTTGTTTTTAGTCAAATAACCTTGACAGAGCAGGTGGAAAGCTCTAGATAGGTATTAAGTTGCCGATAATACCCTGGAGCAGGTGCAGCTATGGTTTTTCACACACCCAGGCAGGAGAGAGGAAGCTCCTACACTCTACACTGGCTCGAAATTTTTTTCTTCTCTGTTTTTACCCTTTTTCTATATTCTGGCTCCCATTTCCTCTATAATTTACTTCAAGCGTCACCTGGCTTTGCATCTGCGAACACTTCCACTTAAACAGTGTTTGCTTTGGTGGTTCTCCAACTTGAGCCTGCAGCAGAATTATCGGGAGGGCCTGTTGAAGCACTGGTTGTTGGGTCCCACCCTTGGATGCAGGAGGTCTGGGCTAGGAACTGAGAATCTGCATTTCTAACAAGTTTCTAGGTGCTGCTGCTGCTATTGGTCTAGGGACCACACCAGAAGACTTCCTCAGATAAATCTCGCCGGATCCTGCCTTAGCCAGTGCCACCAAATCGCTCTGTGTATCTGTCTCGCTGTGGTTCCAAAGACAGCTTATTACCAGTATTGTAGCAGTCCAGTCAACACCCAAAGGGTCACCAATGAAGCTTCCAGGGCATACTGTGGAAGTCAGCCTGAGAGCCGGGCAATGCCACCGAGTCTTGAGTGCCTAGTCCCAATGTGGTCCCAAAAGGCACTAGGGACCTTTCCCCACTCCCAAAGGGGCCCATGTTTGTCCTCGGATCTGTGGCGTCTCTGGACCGGCTCCCACTGTCAGCCTTGATCAGGAGTCCCGGAACCCCCAGAGCAGCTGAGCCGTCCTCTGACTCAAGGATGCCAGCACCCTCCAAAGAGACGTCCATCACCAAAGATGGACGTCCGGCATCGCCCCTTAACTTGGGTGGGGGTGGAGGTGCCAAGGGCATTCCTGGGCATTTTTCTGATGCATTGGATGCTAAAGATCCAGGAACTTTAAAATCAAGTCTGACAGGCAGTTCTCATCTTAATAACTGAAAATAAACGAAACACGAGGTTCATTTCAAGTTCTTCCGGGAAGAAGTCAGTGGAAACCACTGCCAAGATGTAAGTTGTTTTCAGCTGAAAATAACAGATAGGTTAGAAATATATTTCCAACAAAGTTAAGTGGAATCCTATTCTGGTCCTCACGACATGCTAAAGTGTCTCGCAGGCTGGCCATGTAAGAGGAAACCGTGAATACTTTCTGACTCTCCTAATTCACAGTTCAACCCACCTGCAGTTTTCCTGAGCACCTTCTAGCTTGGTTCCACAAGGCAGCGGGGCCCTGCCCTGGCCTCTCAGGTGCTGCCCTCTTGTGGTCGCCTGAACACATACGGCTAAAGCTTTTTGGATTCTGCACATGGATTTCTTCAAACCAAAGGGAGCCGAGCCCAGGAAGTAACTTCTCCCTCGAAAGGCAGAAAGGCAATGGAAGTCAGCACAGCACAGATGTTCCCACAGGTCTGAAACCGTTGCTATGGCTGTTGCTTCATCAGTGTTCTGCACACAGAGGAGGTAATAGAAGTCCTCAAGGCAGGTAACATTGATTTTTCTAGACTTTGTTAAGAGGAAATTTGCAAAGTAAGAAACAGAACAGGCTTATGTATGTGAATATGTATACATGCACGTGTGTATATGTGTGTACGCATACCTACATACGCTGTGCATGTCTAAGTCTGGGTATGGGGAGGGAGAGCAAAGGGGGTTTCTTTTGCTCCCCTGTCTCTACCATATACACGAGCAGAACAGGTTCCGGTCCTGGTTCCGGTCCTGGTTCCGTGAAGATGGGTGTGTGAACTTGGAGAGGTAACAACGTTCACAGCCTCAGCTGCCTCTCCATAAAATGATGTCATTGAGCAGATAATCTCTAAAGCCTCTGCCTGTTCCAAATTCTGATTCTACTTAAGACAAAGCAACACTGAAGAGAAGCCTCCCCACCCTGCCCCTAATCGCCCCCCCCCACCTCGTTTCGTCCCTGAGTGGACACACCTTGCCACCCTTTTGCCTCTCTTCCTTCCTGCTTCTCTTTGCATATTTTCTAACAAAGACCTCTTTATGCTGTCATGTCAGCTTATTTATATGTGCATCGATTGAGATTTTCAATATCGCATAGTGAAAGTTTCGTTTTTCTTTTTGAATCTCAGTCAAGGGTCCCCCTGCATCCCAGCACCCATAGACTCCTAGTGCATCCAAGGAAGACGGACCTGTGTCAGAGTGAGGAAAACCTGCAAGAGCATTTTCTACAAGAACGTGATGGGCACCCGGCAGCACCGCGTCAGAGCCTGAATGAGAAAGCACAGATGGTACGAGTGGGGGCAGAGGGGACTTAGCTGCCTGAGGCATTTGTGGAGACCATTTGTGCTCTGAATGGACACAGCGGCCTGAACACTAAGCCAGCCCAGCCCACATCCTGCCAGAGAAGTCACGGGAGAAGGCAGCATGCTTGGGAGGGTGGAGTAGGGATGTCAGCAAGTGTAGGAGGCACTGGTCCCTGCCATCAGCTCTCGGCAGCCCTAATGGCAGGGCAGGTGTGGGCTGAGGAGAGCCAGCTCCATAAAAATGGAAATAGCAGAGTCTAGGTGTTCACAAAGTGAGCAAAATCTCCCTGGATTCTCCCCCAAACCAGTCAGGAGAAATTTAAGGGAGGCTAGAGTCCTTCTGGGCCCGTTGGGGTGATTCTATACTGTTGAGGTGACCTATTTTTATCCACAGGTTGGTATGTGAGATGGAACATAGATTTCAGAATTTAGGAAGGATTAGAGGAGGCACCCATTAATTGATACTCTATTCTGAACCTGCTGCCTCTATAAATTTGTTTGACATTATTATTATACATTCTTCAAACATATACAAAAACAGAGAAAATAGTATAATGAGGTCCCATGTACTTGAAAAATTATGACTACATGGCCAATCTTGTTTCATCTATCCATCTATCACTTCCTCCTGATATTATGTTGAGGTAAATACCAGATTTTACATCATTTTCCATAAGTATTCAGTATGCATCTAACAGATAAGGACTCTTTAAAAAACATAACCACAATACCATTAGCACATTTAAAAATTGATTAGTTCTTAATATCACCAAATGTCAGCAGCGTTCAAATTTCCCGTTGTCTCATAAATGTTACATGCTCTTTTACAGTTCGTTTCAGGATCCAAATAAGATCCACGAAGCCTATAAAAAATCTTCAACTTCTAAGGAATTGTGGATTGAAACAAAAGCCACAATCAAATTAGACTGTATCCCCACTTTGTGTTTTATGGGATGGCGGTAGCGAGAGGGTATTTTTTTCTCATGGACAAAACTTTAAGCCACGTTAGTAACTGGGAAGCAAGTGCCAAGGGCCCTGGGTTTCCAACCTCATCACTAGAAACCCCTGGCAATTTGCGTGCTCAGCAATGTTGGCGGGTGACTCATTTCCCGTTGGGGTCCAGCTGGACTGCAGCATCCTCCTGTAAATGCTTCCTGCCCTCCAGTCTCCTCTGAGGCCTGATTAAGTCAAGGGGTCAGGTGCCCAATCAGCCACCAGAGGGCTCCCGAGGAACTCGACGAACTTCAGAGTTACCCGAAACACTGTGTGAGTTTTATTACACACTGAACACACCAAGGCGAGGCTTGTCAGATTCTGCCAGCAGAAGAATCCTCAGGGAGATGTGGCTTGTTCCCCAAGGCTGGCTGGAGAAGGACAAGGTTATCTGTCAATTGCCCATCAAAGGATTCGAGGTTTGCAGCCCTCCTAACCCCGCAGGGGTCTCCCTCACAGATCCACTTGAAGGCAAAGAGAGCAGACACAGATGAGGGACCTTCTGTGCTCATAAGCTCCTCTTAGTCCCATGATTGTCGATAACTCTCTCAATTATTAAGTACACAAAGAGAAGTGTGTTGTAGGCGATGTTAGACGTACGTTAGTGGGGACAGTTACCGAGAAATTGCACCTGAGGAAGGAACCTGGACTTCAGATTCTCCATCTGGCCTTGCAAGTCTCTCCCCATCTCGGGGTCTCGTTGCTGGAAACCGAGGGGGTTGGGATAGAGGCCACATGCTAGGGTCTCTTCTATCTCCGATGGGAGCTTTGGTTGAGGGATTATTTTGCTAGGGCTGCAGTAACAAAGAAACAGCCACAAAGTGGCTGGCATGAGACAACAGAAATGTATGGCCTCAGTATTCTGGAAGGCTAGAAGTCCTAACCGAGCTATCGGCAGGGCCATGCCCTCTCTGAGGGCTCCGGGGGAGAATCCTTCTTTGCTTCTTCCAGCTCCTGGTGTTTGCCCACCATCCTTGGCATTCCTTGGCTTGGAGATGGCCGTGTTCTCCCTGTGTCTTCATATGGTCGTCCCCACTTCTGTGTCCAGAAATAGGAACACAGCTGTGTCCAGCTGTATGTCTATTTCCGTGTCTAGATTTCTCCTCTTTAAAAGGACATGAGTCATACTGGATTAGGACCACAGATCCCCCTCCCCCCACTGCCACAGTCTCATTTTAACTTGACCACCTCCAAAAAGACCCTGTCTCCAAATAAACCCACTGCCTAATATCCTAGGAGGATTAGGATTTCGTATCTTTTTTGGGAGATACAAAGCAACCCATAACAGGGATCATGTTATAGAAAAGAACGTTTGTAAGGCTTGCAACAACAAACCCATGAATTGTGCATGTTAGTGAGTTATACCATCCCGAGATACTGAGTCTACAGAGGTATTATTACAACAAAAACAGTTACGATGAGGAAAATTACATGCTGTGATTTTAATGAGCAAAGTCAGCATTTTAACCCAAATTACATTCAATTTACTACATTTGATATTTTCCTATAATCACTGGTACAGAAAATAAATACGAGATGAGACCAAAAATATCCAGCTTTTTTTTTTTTTTTTGCTAAAAGGATATATCAGAGGATGATTATTATGCTACTGAAAAGATGATCATCGAACTCTTTTATATAGTAAATCCTGAGAACTCTTTTCTATATTAAACACAGAGAAGCTGTGTATCATAAACATTCACAAAATCAGACACAACCCTTTTCAGGAACAGAAGCATTCGTTACATAAACAAGGCCACCGCTGCTTTTGCTCATCACCGCTAATAAAGGGCCATCTGTTCTTTCGGGTGTTACTAGAACGTCCATGGCACTTTAGGCATCGATCCCAGAAGACACCGCTTCAGTTCCTGACATGGTCTCTCAATGAAGAGGGTCAGGGCTAGCCCAGTGATGAAGGTCAGCACGCAGTGTCCAGAGAAAAGATAGAACTGGAGAGAAAGAGGGGCACAGTGGACAACAGTCTTACTACAAGAGTCCTGTGTGTCTGGACATTAAGCCAAATTGTGTCTGGATATCAGTAAAAAAAAATAGATCCGTAGACCAACAGCCCTAACCATTAAAAAATAAAACAAAGATATTATCCTGTGCCGACACCCTCCCTCAAATAAAACAAAGAACAATAGGCCCCCACCAACAACAAGAACAACAAAACCAGGCTTCGCACGAGGCCAGGAGGTTGCTTTGTTGCTCCAGATGGAGCCGCTGCAGAGCTGAGCGCTGGGCCGACTCACCATGTTGGTGTCGCTGTAGTGAATAAGCGTTTCCTGAAGTCCGTTGTAGAGGATGATGACGATAGGGTGTATCAAGTAGCACGCGTAACTGATCTTGGCCAGGAAACCCCAGATATTGCAACAAAGCAGCCGGTTCGCCAGACCTGCAGGAAATAGGCCCCGATTCACAGAGGCACGAGCCTCTCCCGGGGCCTGCGAAGACACCCTGTCCTCGCTGCTTTCCCTGGGTGCTGCACCTAAGTCTGTGAACTTCCTCTAAGAAGGTCTTCATTCATTATAATATTTAAGAAAATTCCTCCCTCCCCGCCGCCCCCAAAAAAACAACTTCCCATTGCAGGAATATGAAAAAATGTGAGATGCTGATATTGAGTTTACGGTCATTTTACTTCCTTAGTGTGGTTTCAAACCCTGGGCACAAAACATTCCACATAAAATAAGGTGCAGAGTCCTTTCACTAGCCTGGGTTCTTGTTCACGGTGCAGCCACACGAGCTGCTGGGCCTTGGGACAAGGCAGTTGGCATCGCTGGGCCTCAGACTCTTCATCTGTTATCGAGTGGCTTACATTCGGTCAACTTCCAGGCCCCTTTCAGAACAAATATTCCACGACTTGCTATATCTTCTAGAAACGTGCTGTCCCATAGGATAGCCACTCGTGGCCATTTAACGTACAATAATTAGAATTAAATGAGAAATTCCTGAATAGGACTTACTGCTATCTGCAGTGGGTTGAACAGTGGTCTCCTAAAAGATATGTTTGTTTACCTGGAACCTCAAAACGTGGCCTTATTTGGAATAAGGGTCTTTGCAGATGTAATTAAGATGAGATCATTTTGGATTAGAGTGAGCCCTAAATCCAAAGACTAGTGTCTTTGTAAGAGACAGAAAAGGAGACACAGACACAGACGTAGAGAGACCAGGAAGAAGGCCACGTGAAGATGGAGGCAGAGAGCAGAGCGATGCATCTACAAGCCAGAGAGCGCCACGGACCGCCGGCAGCCTCTGGGAGCCGGGAGAGGGTGGGACAGATTTTCCTTAAGAGTTTACAGAAGGACCGTGCCAACAGCTCGATTTGGGATTGTGGATTTCTAGCCTCCAGAACAGCGAGAAAATCAATTTCTGTTGTTTTAAGCCACAAAAAGAAAATTTCTGCTCCTCCTTTGCACAAGCCTCATCTCGAGTTTTCAGTTCTGGATCGCTGTCGGCTCAGCTGCTCAAGGTAAAATCTTTGCCACCATCGCAGACTCCTTTCTTTCTCTTAAAACCCACAGAGTGCTGTCGATCTCTCTTAAAAATATATCTCAACTCAGACCATTGCTCACCACCCCCTCCATCCCCTCCTCCGGGGACAGTGCAGTAGCTTCCTGACAGATGTTGGTCTCTCTGTTCTCGTTCTTGCCACCCTACAGTCCCCATGCAACATTCTGAGTAATCTTTTAAAGTCACAAATCGGATTGTCACGTGGCATTTAGAATAAAATCTAAATTCTCCTCCATGGCCTCCAAGGTTCTGTGTGACCTGGCTGCTAACCTTCTCGCAGGCCTCATTCCCATCTCTCTCGTCCTCCCGCCTGCTAGGTTCATTCAGCCTGGAGACCTCTGCCTCCGCATTCGCTCTGCCCGGAAGGCTTTCGTACCAGACATTGCAAATGCACCCCTATTCCAATTACCCTCCAATCCCCGCTTTAATTTTAGTCACTGTATTTATCTGCATCTGAAATTATATATATATGTATTTACTTTTTTGGTCTTGGATTCGTTTCCTATAGCGTCTCTAACAAATCACACAAACATGGTGGCTTGAAACAAGAGAAATTTGTTCTCTCATTATTCTAGGGACCGGAAGTCCCAGATTAATATCATTGGCCAAAATCAAGGTGTTGGCAGTCACACTCCCTCTGAGAATACATTCCTGTCTCTTCCAGCTTCTGGTAGTTTCTTCCAGCATTCCTTGGTTTGTGGACACATCACCCTAACTAGCACCAGGATTTTCAAATCTCTCTGTTCCATCTTCGTGTCCTGTCTCCTCCGTGTGTGGGCGAATCCTCCTCTATCTCTCTTATAAGGATATATATGATTGTACTTAAGGCCCATCCCGATCATCCAAAATAATCTCCCCATTTCAAAACCTTTGACTTAATCACATCTGCAAGGACCCAGGAATTAGGATGTTATATCTTTGGGGACTAATATACTAGAGTCTTCTAGTTTCTCTGCTTTCCCTACCCCATTGTAATCTCCTAAAAGAGAGAAGATTTTTGTCTATGACGACATCCCCAGAATCAGTGCTTAGCATTGAGCAAGCGTTCAATAAATATTTTATCTAATCGAGTGAATAATCAGAGATGGACTCATACACAAAGACGTATTTGCCCCCAGTTGAATGTTAAACGATAAGACGAAGCAAGATATTACTGGAGAACACATAAAATAGTTGTAGGAGAATTAAATCAGCAAAGAGCCGATGTCATACAGGTCAACCAAACACAAAGGAACATGTCCTAAAGCAAACAATACCATGTTCATGTCATCAGCTACAACTGGCTCCAGCCAACCATTAATCACATTAAAGTAATGTTGTTAATTCATATTTTATTGGTTTTATAGTTTTATGGTTGCTTTCTAAATTTACTTTGGCTTTATAAATATATGTGCTTTAGACATAAAAAATTTGTATCTAGGTTTGTTTGTATTTAGGTAAAATTAGAATTAAAATAATGTAAGCCACCACTAAGGATCCAAAAGAATTCTTGTATCTTTAGAATGGATCGATTTATTGTTAAAGTTTGAGGACCACTGCTGTAGATGACAAGGCACCACTAAAAGATTTTAACTGAAGGAGAGACATGAGCAACACGACAGAATATGACCTTGAAGGAGACTATGACCTTGAATGGAACAAGACGAGTGGTCTGCATTGGCACTGGCTGAGATGATGGAGAAGATGATTTGAGTCACGAAGATCCCACCCTGTCCTGAGACTTTCATTAAACACCTCTTCTTCGTCATTAAAAGTTCTTTTATAGATTCATTTTTCTAAAGGTCGTCAGGTGGACATATCTTCCAAAAATTTATCTAACACATCACCTTCTCCATTCACCTTAATCAATCTTGATATCTTAAAATGGTGTTTGAGATACAAACCTAGAACATTGGTCACCCCGTAATAGTGATTGGCTAATGGCAACACACGTTGAAAAGATAAATTGCTCAAGACAGACCCAGAGGGTTTGTTGGTCACTGGATTCACAGAGATAGCATCCCCACTCAGGCTAATGATCAATATCATTTCCCAGCTCCTCTGTAATGATAATACCCTCAAATTGTTTAATGTTCTGACTTAAGCTAAGTCCCTTCTCTCTATTTATGATGCATATTAGCCAGTTAGTCTGCATCCAGTAGGACTTTTCACGTTAGAAGGAATGCTGTGACATTTGCCACCACATCACATGTGGCTTGTGCCAGGCCAGGGAGAGTGTTTGTTTATGTTCTGAGGCTCTGTGACAGCTCCGGGTCATTGTCACCAGTGGGAGTGGTGTAGTGTGCAGCCATGTGACCCAAACAGCTGCCCATTGATGCAAATACACGAGTCAGAGAGAATGCAGCCATTTTCTCTTTAACATCGTTTCTCCATTTAAGGCAAAGCTTTTAAAATTAAATATTAAAGAAAAAAATTCCTCATCATTATATACTCACAAAATTCAAAATCAGTTTGAATAATCAAACATCTGAGAGGGAAATTATTGCACAGAAATGAAAAACATGGGCCTTGGCCTTTGCTCGGTCCTGGGTTCCCCTCCAGCCGCTCAGCCACCACCCAGCTGTGTGACCTTCCCGTGTCGCTTCATCTCCAGGCCTCATTTTTCTCATTGAGAAACAGAGCTAATTAAAGTTCTGCTTATGGGGCTGTGGTCGGTGTGACCTGGGGTCCTACGGGAAAGTTCTCCACAGGGCCTGGCGTAAGCTTGTGCTCAGGCAGCGGGAGGTGGTGTGATCACTTTGTCATTTTTCTCTTTAAACCATGGTGTCTAACCACCTTTGCTAACTGGTTGGGGTTCACAGACCAAAGTTTAAGCTCATCCTGGTCATTTCCCGAGGGTGTAAAGTTATCACGCCTCTACCTGATTCTAGTGCCAAATCTTGAAGGCTTCTGGACAGCATGGGGCCTGAACCTCTTCTGGATGCTTCCTGCCAGGCTTTGTCTTTTCATTTGCTGACACCTCAAGTACCCATTTCCTACCTCATGCCAAATTGGGAAGAAAGGAAAGAAAATCTCAGGTGACTTGAACAGACGGTTCAAATCTGGAGAAGATTCTTTCCATTTCAGCCCCGTTTTTAGCCTGACTTCCTTCATGTGACAAGGGGGCTGAATAGAAACAAGTCTCCTGTTATCAAGGGACTGGAGGGCATCTGGGCAGTTATTCAGCTTCTCCCCCCCGATGAGCACACCAAGTCCCAGGGTGGGTGTGCCCAGAACTCTTGTCGCTGCACTGGGATATTTTTCTTACAACGTGACCCTACCTGTTCTCTTCCGACTTCTAAACCAGTTTCATTGAGGAGGATGAAAACTTTTCTTTCAGAATCAGCATTTGTACATAAACTAGTGTAAAAATCCTAAACAGAATACGTGGGGTGGTTTCCCCAAGGATACAGACAAATTGACATTTTTTGAGTCACTCATCGGCAAGTAAAGGTCCCTCCGTATACACTGGTTTCACATTTGTCACCTCTAAGGGGGCAGAGTGAGCCACATGAGCACCGTACCTCCATAGCCTTCCTGACATGCAAACACGACCCAGCCCACAGCTGCTGCCCACAGGGCCCGGTGGAGGGCCTGGTAGAGAGCAGCGGCAGCTGAAGGGGTGACTGAGGTGTCGTCCACTGCGTACGCCAGAGCGACCACTGCAAACAGGGTTGACAGGGAGCAAATCCACCCCAGCAGAGCCTGAACCTACAGGGAAAGGAAAGATGCCATCATAGCCCATTTTGATCATTGTGTATTTACTTCCTTTTACACTAACTTCCTGTTTTTGTGCTATTATTGTCACTTTAGATATCTATTTGTAAACCTCAATCGATGCCCAAATTTGACTAAAACGAAAGGTTCAGATTAGTGGTTACAAGGGGTTCAGGTTGGGGCAGGGGACGGGAGGGCCGGTGTGTGACTATAAAGAGGGAGCATGAAGGAGGCTTTTATGGCGACAGGAATTCTGTATCTCGATTGTGGTGGTGGTTACACAAATGATATCTACACATGGGATAAAGTGCAAAACTACACACACACACACACACCACACACACAGACACACACACACAATGCATACATAAAACCAGTGGATAGGTCTACGGATTCTTCCAATGACTATTTCTGGGTTGTGACAATGTACTATAGTTACATAACATGTTATGAGTGGCGGAACCTGGGTCAAGGGGACACAAGACCTCCAGCGCCATTTTTGCTATTTGCTGTGAATCCTGAATCATTTTTAAATGAAAGTTAAAAGGAAAAAGGAAAGATAATGCTCTCACCCACTCCCACACTACTAATTCTCATTCTGTCCCTTAACCGAATAAGGTTTCTCGACTGGTTCCGCCCCCACCACAAACACGAGTGCTCCTCGCCCCTGGCCCCTTCCTGGGCTGTACTCTCGCCGCTGGGGACATAAAATGGCAGAAGGAATCGGGGGACGGAGAAGTTTCAGCTCAAAGAATAGCTCCAAGAGTTAAATTCTATTCCTGGGCTCAGTTCAAGATCCTCGATCTCATGTCACCTTACGTGACGTTTTTAGACCCAGATCTGTCGTCTAAAGATCTCTCCCACTTCTTCGTTCAGTTCTCAAGCTCCTGACATCTACATGAACTTGAACTAGCATCTAAACTCCTCCCTAGCACACGACACACATCCTGGCTGCCTCCGGCTTGGCCTCCGGGTCCTTAATTTCCGGCTTCTCGTCATTTTGACCCATCCTCTCCATCGTTTCTCCAACTCAGCTTGACTTGTGTTCTAACTCCATCCCCTGGCCCTAAGCTAGGCCTCAGATCGGTTCCCAAATGCTCCATCTTCATTTTAGATTTTCCTGTTTTGCTTACCCCATTTTCTCCCTGGGCACCCATGTAACCTGGACTACCCTGAAGCACCCCTTTTAATGGCACTCCGTTGTAATCTACAACTTAATTGTGCACTTCAGGGTAATGTCATAACTGTGACCTATTGGGAAGGTCACGTAACCCCTGAATAGCCATTTCTTCCAATTAAGCCCTATCTCTTGTTCCTGCCATGAGCAACACAAAATTTCCTAGGGACCAGGGCCTCCTTTCTGGAATGTCTAGATGAGGTACCCATAAAACCTAGGCAAACAAAAGTAGGGCCCAGCAGAGGGGATTTGGTGACGGCATTGTAGGCATTGTACTCGAACCATGCAAGGGAATTCCTGGCCTTTCTTCCATTGAGATGCAAATTATCATTCTTCCGTTCATTTACTGAGTGCCTTCAGCGAATCAGGACTTCAGAACCAGGTGCCCGGCATTCAGGGGTGAGTAAGACATGTTCTGCCCTCGGGTCTTGTGGGTCAAAGAACATGTGCTATTAAAAGTCCCTTTCAGAGGAGGCTCTTGCCCTTGCAATCTCACTGGGGGAGTTTTCTGATATCAGTGGCTTCCTTAGCTGTGTACTGAGGCTCCAGTGGGCAGAACCCCACTTGGTTCCAAGTCTGGAGCTTTCTTAGGGGAGCTCAGTGAAGAAGATAAGGCCCCTCTTATCTACTAGCCCCAACGCATCGCTAATGCACCACACCACAATAAAGGCCCAGCAGTCTGGATCCTGCCCGGGGCTTTGTAAGAGCCTGGCCGCATGGGCCGCCCCAGTCCCAAGCAGACCTGGCCCTCACAGTGAGGCAGAGGGAAACCTTACCTTGGTTTTGAGAATGACTCCCTGGTGGTTTTGGTGCATAAAAATGCTCAGAAAGAGGCCCACGAGGAACGGCCCGAATCGGCAGTAGGGCTTGGTGTAATACTCCGAGAAATATAACATAGTCACGTTCTCGCTAAAATCACAAGGAGATGAGAAGAAAGGTTATGTTTGATCTGGACGTGGAAAAGAGAGTCGCTCAGATGCCTATTGAGGCAACCAGCAAATCCTAAGGAAATTGGAGTATGTTTGTTCGTTTCCTCAGTAACGATCCCCATCAGTGACCTCATGCCAGAGGCCACCGCTGGCTTGCTGGAATTCCAAATTTCCTTGGGCCCCTCCCCGCTGGATCCCAAGGAAATCTGATGGCTGAGTTCATTTACAATAGTTTTTTTTTTTTTTTCTGGCACTGGAACATCAGGACGTCTCTAAAAATGTGGTTCTCAGAAGTGAACCTCTTCTGAAAGAAGTGAACCTCTTCCTGGGAGCGCGTACGAAATTCGGTTGCCTGGGCCACACCTCCCGAGATTCTGATTCCACTGGCTCGAGACGGTGCTTTCTGGGAGCATCAGTGGGACTTAAAAGCATCCAGAGTTGAGAACCACTGGGAGAGATGGGAGCGAGCCTCCTTTTGGTCACCTGGCCATGCCCACGGAGGCCAGTGACATGACAGAAGGGCATGATGCTCCCCTGGTCAAAAGGTCTAGGGTGTAGTCATTCATTCATTCATTCACTCATTCATTCCAGTCACAAATACATAGTGAGTACTATGTACCTGGCCCGGCTCTGGGCTGTTTTACATCGGGAGGTTGGTAAAGGCTGCTCTGAGAAGGTGACATTTGTACAGACACCTGTGGGAATTGAAGGAGCAAGCCCTGCCAAGATCTAGATTCTAAAGAAAAGCATTCTAGTGTGAGGGAGCAGCGAGTGCAAAGGCCCTGAGGAGAGAACGTGCTCGGCGTGTGGCAGTAAGGAGGCCAATGAGGCTGATCCAGAGTCGGCAAGTCGGGGAGTGGTGGATGAGGTCAGACAGGGGTTCTAGTTTGAGAGCGGTGGATCGCCATTGGAGGAATTTGAGCGGATGACTGACAGGATCTGATTTTCATTTGAATCACTCTGACTGATGTATTGAGAATAGATGACCAGTTTTTCTTATTACTAATTACACAGAGTGGTTATAAGGAAGAATTGTTATATGTACCTCACTGGGGAGGCAAAATAGCATAGTGGGTAAGGTCTTAGGTTCAACTCCCACCTATGCCACTTACTAGCCGTGTGACCTTGAAGGGGTAACCCCAACTTCCTCCAGCTTCAGTTTCTCCATCCAACAATAAAGCCAGCAGCTGTTTGCCACTGGAGGAGAAACACAATACAGCCACATGGGGGCGCTCCTTTCCTCCGAGAAATGTTTCAGTGTTGAGAAGACCCTCAGTTCAAGTTGAAAGGTGCAGAAGTTTGGAAACAAAATTGCAATCAACTTTTTTATCCAGGCCAAACATTTCCCTCCCAGTTTTCCCACAAGCCCATGAGCACAGGGCAAACAGCCTGGCATTCATGCAGCAGCCCTCCCTGGGAGGTCTTGGCCATTCTCACGGGCAGGCAAGGGATGGAGCCCTGCAGCCTGGAGGCGTGGTTACCTTGCTTCTGATGGGGCTGCCACCGGAAGGTCATGAGCCAGTGTGAGCAGAGCAGTGGCAATGAAAGATGCCAAGAACAGCACGGCCCCGAGGAGGATAAGGACGTGTTTACTTCTGCAAAGAAGAGAGGACATTGACAGAAATGTTCTTCAATTTCATCCCCTGCAAAATTTGTGGACACCAAAGACTTGAAACCTTGGCAATCAGAAGGGCCTCCTGCTAGGCCTGCCTTTGAGAAAGGCTGAGTGGGGTGAGAGCTGGGCTGGAACTGGAGAACCTGAGCTAGCCTTTAGATTTGACCATTTACTAGCTTCCCGACCCTGGGCAGGAACTTGAACTTGAGTTTCCAACCTAGAAAGGGAGAGTAAAGGTATCCTTACCTGCCCCACCCTGAAATCTATTGTGCAGCTCAAAATGAGACCATGCTTGGGCACGTCTGTTGTCACCTATGAAGCACCGTACAAACTTAGTGGTAGTTGATTTGGGAGATTTGGGACACTGGGTGCACAGGCACCCTGACTCCAGGCACAGGGGAGGGGGATCTGGGGTTTTCTCCCCCCGCCCTCCACCAAGATGCGGGCTCTGATACAAGTATCTGGATGGAAATAGTTCACGTGGGGTGGCAATGAAGGATGGGGTAGTGAAAGAGGGGAGCAGGGAAATTCAATGCAAAGATGAGCTATCAAAATGGCCAGTGCTCAATTCTTCCAGAATGTTCTGCAGAATCTTATGAAATGCACTTGAAAACTGTCCTGGGGGATGAAAGAGGGAAGCGTTTTCCTACTGTCTTCTATGCCCCAAGGGTCAAGGGCGACCCCACACAAATGAATTCCTCCGCGCTTTGGGATTGTGCACGGGCAAGGCCGAGAGGGTTCCTGAAGAGTCCTAGCTACAGGATGTAGGACGTTCTGTAGGAAACGAGATGTGGGGACACGGGCTCAGCGTGAAGCTCCGTCTGGTTGTACCTACTCAGAATTGTGAGGATTGGGACCAGGAGGGTCTGCGGTATATAGAAGAGACGTTCGACAGAGGCGCAAGACCATCCAGGCACGACCCTACCTGGATGACACCTTTGTCAACCCTACCCCACTGCTCGAAGTCGCCGTGGTTCTTCGTGAGAAAGGGAAGAGATACCATTCGATCGTCAGCACAGTGATATAGGGAGCCAACGATTTCCATCCAGAGTGCCAGTTCTAGTTTAGTGTTGCTATGAGCAATGCAGGAGGCGTCTTCGCTCAGTGGTGCTGTGGTTGATTAGTAATGTCTACCCTGAGTATGGGCTGTGAGGACTGGTAACACTGGTTATTTACTGTGCCTTTTGCCAGACCCTGCAGCTCTGTCCTTGAATTACTAGAATTCTAGGCAAGTGTGTCCTCTGAAGGAAAAAAGCCTACCTTCTATCCCTCCCTCCATGTAAAAGCTAAATGTAGTTGCAGAGTCACAAGCTTGGATAGTGCTGGCTTTGGGCTGAGGGATTGAAATCTGCCTTCTATCTGCAGCCTCTAGGAAAGATGCTGACTTTGGGGTCACGACTCCTCAGTCACAGGGACACTCAAGTAGATTCCCACCAAGTGTAGAGTGGGGAGGTATTAAACTGATTGTCCCAGGTGGGTGGTAAACCGTCCAGTCAGGCCATCTAAAAAAGATCCACACTCACCCAAATAAATATTTACTTAACTCCATAGGGGACTTGAGCCCAATCCGTGGCACCTTCTCTGAGGAGTCAGACAAGTGTCCACCAGCTCACCACCGCTATAACTAAACCAATAAGCTTCCTGACAGAGACTGTTATGGTCTGGATTGTGTTTTTCCAAATTCTAACCCCCAGCACCTCAGAATGTGACTTCATCTGGAAGCAGGGTCTTTAAAGAGGTAATTCAGGCAAAATGAGGTCATTGGGACGGGCCCTAATCCGATGTGACTGGTCCCCTTAGAAAAAGGGGAAGTTAGGACACAGGCACATACAGAGGGAGGATCATGAGAGGACACACGGAGAAGACGGCCTGCCGTCTGCAAGCCCCGGAGAGAGGCCTCAGAAAAAAACAGCCCCGCCCACACCTTGATCTCAGACCTGCAACTTCCAAAATCGTGAGGAAGTACCTTTTTGTTGTTAAGCTACCCAGGTTGTGGTACTTTGTCATGGCAGCCCGAGTACACTAATATGCAGAAGTACCCAAACACCCACACAGGGCCATAGTGACACACGCCCCACCTCCCCTCCTGTTAATCCCTTGTCCTCCGGAGCCCCAGCCTCACTAATCAGGACCTTTGACCCCAGCACATATGGCCTGGTGCTAGGTTAGCGGTTGTGTTTTCTAGCTTTTTGAGGGAACCGCTCCCAGGACAATAAGAGTGAGAAAGGCCAGAGCTTCAAGCACAGGTCACCACCCCTGTTCTCTCAAGAGTAATAGTCCTTCCGAAGGCCCATTTGGGAGCCCTAGGCCAGGGGAGGAAGGAACACCAGTGTCTCTCTCTGGTCTGGAAAGACTCTGGGCTGCCTCGCTGGCCTCTGCCTGCCCCCGGTACCATCTCCAGGGTTTCCCACAGCATTTCTCCTCCCTTTCTTCACTAAATAGCTGGACCAGCAGTCAGAGCATCCCGCTGCAAGTGCCACCTCTGAGGCTTGCCCGTCTCCTCTGCCAGGGCTGCCGAGCCTGCGGATGCCTCACATCCGCCCCACCTGTACCTGCGGGCACTCGCTGCAGTCTCCTGAGCCCTCTGAGGGGCCGTAGCCCATCACAGACTGTGACAGCCCTGGAGAACTGGCCGGCCCTGGCTCTGCTGGGCCCAGCTGCTCCCCTTTCCCCCAAGGGAGCTCTCAGGGTTTGACTACCTTGCTGGAGGAAGAGTCCACCCCAGACAGAGCCCCATGGGCCTGAGCGTGTCTCAGCTCCTGCTTGGGGAGCCCCTTCCCTGGCAGCAGGAGGAATCGGTGACCCAGAGATGCTCAGGTGATCAGCCAACCCCTCAAGGGGACTTGGGGGTGAGGAGCTTGCTCACTATCCAACCCAAAGTCACCTTATCTACTCCCGGCCTTCCTAGCCTGATCCCATGTTGGGGTGAAGGGAGGTGATCACACTAATTCTTAATTCCTTCCACCTTCAGTGGCTTCATCCTGGGGAGATGTGAATACAAAGAAAATAGACATAGAGTGGTAGGTCTAGATTCTAGGCGAGGATGTTCAGAGCTTTTTAAAAAGATCTTTATTCCCAAAATAAATAGCAATGTGATTATCAAATCTCATTTCTATAGTTGAGCTCATATACTTTTGTCAGTTCTATTATACTATCAAAAATTATACTCCCTTCCACCCTTCAAGAAAATAAGACATGAGATTAGGGTGCTTTTGTGTTGGGGGAATGGGTGGAGGAGAACTTGGGCCTCACCTCTCCCTCCCTCCACGGTATGCATTGAGGCACAGAGGCCACCGCCCTCCCCCCACCCCAAGACTGGCACTCATTCAAGGTCTCCACATCCCCCTCAGAACAGAAGGAATTGAGAAGTGGTGAAGCACGAAGTGTGTGAGAAGGGGTCAGGCAGAGCCAAAGAAGAATGCAAAACCTCCAGTCCTGGAAGCCTTCATTAAAATCTGCTCCACAGCAACACCTTCTAGAAAGGGTGGTTAGAGAGGAAATAAAGGAAGGGGACTGGCTGCATGGACGAGGGAACCCTCTGAGGAATAGGGACGGTGCAGAGAAGACAGAGAGATGCCAGCGCTGAACAGGTCTAACTGAGCAGATACTCAGTAGATTCTCCAGCCACCCTTCCCCCAGTACCTGCAGATACTTGGAAGGGCAAGGGGATGCCACTGCTTGGACATGTAGCTGGGGACAATGTCAATTACATGGAATCTCAAAGGACAGGTAGCTGAGTGGATATGTGGTTGCACATTACAAACAAGCAAGCACTGAGCTGGTTCCAGCGTATGATCTCGCTTTATCCTCCAACCCTGACGTGAAGTGTTATCATGTCCATTTCATAGATATGAAAAATGACCATGAGAGTCCAGTGACTTACCCTGGGCCCCCTAGCTAGTCTTTACCTGTCATGACTTGAACCCATGTCTTCTGACTCGATCAAACTCACTCTTACCAGCATATTGCTTCTTAGTGGATAGTCATGGAACAATTTTTTAACGGTCAGTCAAAAAATTAAATTAGAAGGCTTCGTGTGTTTAAGATACAGATTTTTAAAAGCAGATGTGCCTTTTTAAAAATGTTTAATTCTTACGTTAAATTAAAATTAGGATGCATTTTCCTTGCCCAAGAGTTTGAATATTTGCCTGAGGCTCAAATGGCGACATCATGATGCAGCCTGAGATTTAAATGTATGCCTTGTGCAAGAACAGATAACTGTGAAACGAGGCTGGTCAACACATATTTGGAATTCAGCCCTGCTCCCTAGTAATCAAAGACTTATAAGACTTGTAAAAAAGGAATGTCATTTTCACATATCAAAATAGCAATGTTTACGTCTTGTTTTATATTATTAACATTCCATATTGGCCATGGCGTAATTAGATAGACAGAGCACTGGATGCTGATACAAACTTTAAGGAAAGCAATTTGTCATGATGGTTCAAGATCCCAAAAGACATTTATGCCCTTTGACCCAATAATTCCTCTTAAGGGTGTTTCTAAAGAAACACTAGAGTTGGAGACCCATGGTTACCATGGAAATGTTTATCAGACTATTCTTTATAAAGGTATAAAAATGGAAATAATCCAAGCATTTAGAAAGAGAGGAAGGTATAAGAGTTCATTCATAGAATGGAATGCTATGCGGACATTAAAATTATGTTTACTTAAAAAATAAAATAATATAGGAAAGTGCTTATTCATAAAGCTATTTTTAAAAGATATTAAAGTGTATATGCAGAATCTTTGTAGAAAAAAGATCAGAAGGATCAACACAAAAATGCTAACAACAAATTTACCTCTCCTTGGGGGACAAAATGGATCGAAGGTGATTGTGCTCTAACCACTCTTCGTCCTAATGTTTTTTCCCAATGTTCTTAAATTAAACACGTATTTCAACAAAAGAGGAGAATAAATCTTTTTAAATAGATGATTCACAAACAAAGAAGCAGGTACCCTGACACGCTCCTTGGGGCGCCGTAAATTACTTCACTTTTTCCAGGGAGCAATCTCGCTATATGTATCAAGCACCTCAAAATTATTCCTACCCTTTGACCTCGTAATCCCACTTACAGATATGTCCCCAAGGAAATAACTAAGAGAAAAAGCACTGTATTCAAAGACATTCATTTCAGTGCCATTTATGACCATGAAAAACTGGAAACAATCTAGATGCCCCACGATAAAAAATGGTATGTAAATCCCAAACCCGGCAAGTATGCAGGTCTTGTCGATACGTGGGAATGCGTATAAGGCGTTAAATGGGAAAAGCTGAGCCCGAGACGTTACATACACACCGCTTATGACTCTGCAAGATTTGCACGGGGCCAGGATGAGAGGAGAACGTGAAAGGAGGTAAACAGAGGGAAACTGCGGCGGACTCCGCGTTCGGGCAGGAGCGTCCCCTAAGCGTTCCGTGAAAGAGGCCACGTGGGGAGAAGCGTCGCCCAGTGACACTCACTTTGCACGGACCGCGACGATGGCTGGTGCTGCCAGATGAAACTGGAAGTCATTGGCCAGGTACCAGGTCCAGCCGTTGCACTGAAAAGAGAGAGGAGCGAGGGTTAGCGAAGGGGACCCCTCTGCATCCCTTACCGGACCGGTCGCCCTTTCTGGTCCAGAGGAGGGATTCGGTAGGCAGCTGGCGGGAATTTCCCTGGGAAGGAAAAGGAATTTTGAGGGAGAGATATTTCACATATCTCATCTCCTCTAATCCTTGCAACGAGCCTGAAGGGTAGGTTCCATTTCACAGAATGGGAATTCGGACAATTTTTCTCTCTTGTATCAAAAAAAAACAACAGTAAAAGCTAATCTCCTAGGACAGTTGTGGGAACTAAACTCTATCATGTTACACTGAACGTAAGGAATAATTATCATTACGGTGCGGCTGGAGTCGGAAGGGTTACTGTTCTCTCTTCCTTGCCCGGGCCGCCCTCCCTGCCCCCACCCTTGGTGGAGAGAATGTGTCCATTTAGAACAGAGGCCTGGCTCCAGACGAGTTATGTGGGAAACCCAGAGTTCCCACGCATGACTGACACGAACTCGTCTGGTCAGAGGCCCATCGTTCCGCAGGCTCTGCATGTTTGTGTGAAATGAGGCGGTTACCTGTATTTCTCCTTCAACGTGAGGAAATTCCTGGGGGCGATTCTCTCCAGTGCTTCAGCGATAAGAGGTGCTTTGGTGTCCCTTCCCACCCATTCCGCCCAAGGGAGACCAGATTTATCCAACAGAAGTGACAGCTTTCCTTGTCCCAGTTAGAGACAAGTTCCACGCTGGGTAAATTAGTGAGGACTCAAGGCTCGATGGCCCTCACACCTCTGCTTCTAGGGACTTAAGGTGGCTTTACCTCAGAGAGGCGACTGCATTGTGTTCTTGCCTCTGATTCCCACATATGACCCAAGCCAGCCCACGTCTGGGAATACAGCCCAGGTGATCTTCTGTGGGCTCCTGTCACAGACCAGACATGGGCCCACCTGAACGCAGTGAGATGCACACTCGTGGGTTCGAAATCTTTTCTTGAGCACCTATCGTGTGCTGGCTCAGGTGCTGCTGATGTGACAGGTGGTGCACTCCCTGTCGAAGCCACTGGGCACTTGTGAGGGGAAGGCAGCCACCCGGTGAGCGGGCGGTGATGTGTGTGCTTTCAAAGCATATGCAAAATCGGTGACAATAATTTAATTACAGCTGTTTTACTTTCATTTGCTCCAAGTTCATTACGAGGCCATTAGGGTTTTAGAAAAGCCATGACCGATATATAGAGATGTTGTTGCTCTGCCAGGTCTGGCTAGAAACTGAATAGAATTCATTATGGTGAGGGTGTGGTGCCATATTCCGTCCCATCACAGGCTCTCTGTGTGGAGGCGAAGGAAGTGTCCTTTCCCTGTGGGTGACAGGGACTGGAGCAGGAACTGTAACAGAACAGAGTCGGTGCATCCAGTATGCTCACCTAGGTGGTTGGCCCCTCAGTGCCCACTCCCCCGCTGCCTCTCTCTGCTTTTCACAGCTCCTGCCCCTGCCAAGACCGGTGCAGTATCATCCACCCCATCGCTAGACGTTAGTCACCCAGCCCACAGCCCACCTTCCTATGACATCACTGTTACTCCAGAGAATAGGCCAGAAGAGAGTGGGAAAGTTCAGCGAGCCACGCAAAGTGAGACACCACCTTCATGCCCATCTGCCAGCGATTTGAGACTCACCGAATTCTGGACCGAGAAGAAATTATTTAGCAACAGCACATTTGTCCACCACGCTTGCCGGCAGTTGTCCAGGTGGAACTTGGGCACTTCCCAGATGGGTCCCCACGGAGCAAGGGAGAACAATCCAACCAATAAGCACACGGAGTACATGTGAAGAGGCTGCAGCCTGGCAGGAAAGAGCCGGGCGAGAGAAGGTCACTCCACAGTGGCTGCCGTCAGTCCCCAAGGGGGGGTGGGTGTAAGATGCTCTAAAACAGACTGCACTGGCTGGGCGACCACCTCCCAGACACACCTCAAACACTCGTGGGTTCAAAATCTTTTCTTGAGCACCTATCATGTGCTGGCTCAGGTGCTGCTGATGCAAATGTACTGTTCTCCATTGAGCAAGTCATACGTGGTGGTCACTGTGCCGGGAGATTTTTAGATATTTTTAGCTATTTCTAAGCCTCAAGATACTATTACTTCTGTTTTGCTGATGAGGAAATTGTAGCTCAGAGAAGTTCGGGTGACTTGCCCAAGGTGGCTCAACCAAACGGCAGCTCTGAGACCTGACACCAGTCATGTCCTTTCCACGTCACCTCCCTGCATGAAAACACCTTCCTCTCTCCCTCTTCTCCTCTCTCCTTACCTTGCTTTATTTCTTCCTTCCTCCCCTCATGCCCCGCCCCCTTCCCAGTGGGATATGAACTGGCTATAAAGATGATGGATGGGGCACAGAGGTGTCTAGACCAGCGCCGTGCCACAGAAATGTAATTCAAGCCACATCTGCCACCTAGTTTTCTAGTAGCCACATTTTTAAAAGTCAAAAGAAACAGGTACGATTTATTTTAATATATTTTATTGAGCCCAACAAATCCATAATATTATTATTTCAACAGGTAACCAATATAAAAAAAAATGTTGAGCTATTTTACATTCTTTTTTCTTGGACTAAAGAAAAAGGTCTAGAACCTGGTGTGTGTCATACACTTGCAGCAATCCCAATGGGACACACATCTGGTGGCTTCCTAGGGGACAGCACAAGCCTAGAGTTTTAAAGGGAGGCTGGGCGTGGGTGGGAAGTGCGGTGCGGGGTGCGGGGGGCGGTGCACGCAATTCTGGCATGGAATCTGGGTGGGCTGCAATCAGAGCCCACTCTTAAGGAACACGTTTAAAAATTAAGGTTAGTACGGCTAGAGCAGCGCGCATGCCCAGCAGCACCCATCGTCTCGGTGGGGGTGGCAGGACCTGCGGTGGGGCGTGGCAGATGGGAAAGGCGGGACTGCTGGAGGTGCACCCCCAGCAATCGTGGGTCAGCACCCAGCCTCTGGTCTGCACTCAGGACCCAGACCTGTTGGCCTCCTTCCCTGCCCACAGTGATAACAACCCTCGTGGAGAGTGTCCAGTGGGCGGGAGGGCAGTGGCCCTCTGGGGAGCAGGGCTGGAACTGCTGATCATCAGACTGTGCCAAGGTGCAGCACCCCAGATCAGCTCAGGCAATAGCCACGGAACGACCGCTGTGTGCCGGGTCCTGCCAGATGAGCCACCCCACGATGTCCTGCAGCTGCTCCCACAGGCTGCCTCCACACCATCTGTCTCCTCCCCCTCCCCGGGGAGAGTAAATCAGCCCCAGGCTCCCAGCAGAAGCAGAGCTCAGGTCAGATGTCCTCAGGAGGGAACGTGGTACAGGCAGCATTCCCCACCTGTTATCCATACCCCTCCCCTGGGCGCTGCTTAAAATGCGGCCTAAGAGTCAGGGGCTGTGGGGGTGGGTCGGAGGCTGCTGGGTGGGCCGTGCCTTGAAGAGTAAGGATGTGGGGGGAAAACTAGAAATATGAGTTCTGGTTTTGTCTAAAAATTTCACACTGAGAAAATCACATCACTTCTCTCTTCCCTCTTCTTAGGGAAAAGGGAGGTGATGATTTCTTAAGTTCTTCTAAGGAGGAGGAGGCTTTCTGACACCTAAAATTTTTTGAGAATTAAATGAGATCAATAAGACAACAGTTTGAAACATTGAAAGCGCCATATAAATAAATACATGTACATGTGCTTCATTCTGTCCAAGCTCCAAGAATATTTAAAGTCAAAGTAGGTTTTGAAGACTAAAATGTGCAATATTAGCCGTCGTGGGGATTTGAGAAGCAGGCATTCTCAGATCTAGTAGGTGGGAAGGTAAATTGGAAAATGTCCATCAAAACATCAGATGCACCAAACCATCAATTGCACTAGTAGGAATTTACCTTGCAAACATGCTCATATAATTGTACAAATATGTATATACATTGTATCTGTTTAAAATGGCAAAAAACTTGGAAATTACCTCCATGCCCATTAATGGAACAGGTTATATACACGATGGTCCATCCCACAGTGCCATCCTAGACAACCCTTAAAATCAGTGAGGTGGGTCTTACATGCAAAGAGAGAAATGTGCCAATGCTAAATCACTAAGTGAAAAAAAAGCTACATGCGAAATAGTGTATATTAATATAGCATGTAGTATAATCCTATTCATGGGGGAAAAAACTGCATAAAAATATATGGAAAGTCTCTGCAAGAATTCATAGGAAACTATTAACAAAGGTGCCCTGTGGGAGTGAGACTAGAAGGGAGCCCCTTGATTTTTGTATATATCCGTCTGTTACAGACATTTTTATCACAATCTATTTAAAAAAAAAAAAACAACAACCTACCTACTTTTTAAAATGTGGCTCCTAGTTGGAATAATCACCTGTTTTAAGGGTCTGGAGCATCTCCTCTCCTCGTTTGCCATGAGATAATCTCTGCACCTATTTACTCCTAGAAGCTGGGTTTTTGCATTTTCTTGTAACTTGCAATAGCTCGCAACTGGTCTCTTGTCTCCTGCCCCTGCCCTCTTTGAGTCTATTCTCTGTCCTGCAGCTAACGTGAGTCTTCAAAAATGTAAATCTGATCCATATGTCAAATATAATGTACATCTGAAAATTATAGAATTGTATTAACCAATGTTACCCCAATAAACAATATAAATAAATAAATAAGTAAATAAATTGATTGATTGATGAAATCAAATGTAAATCTGACCATGCCACTGCCCTACTGGAAGCATCCAAGGGCTCCTCCTGTCAGAATAAAACAGTAAGTCCTGCAGGCAGCTCACAGACCCTATAGGACCTGGGTCACCTTCCTACCTGCCCCCGCGCTGACCTTTCTCTCTGCCCTCCACTCCAGCACCTTTGGGCTTTTCGAGGTTCCCCAAGTACGCCAATCATCCTCCCTCCTCATTCCTTTGTGCTTGGTTCCCCCTGAATGGATCCTTCTTCTCTCACAGAATTTTTTTTCTTTTTTTGCTTAGAACACTCCTTTACTTGCTTCAAGGTTCTAGACAAATGTCACCTTTTTCTGCAGAAGAAGACATCGTCTTTTTTTCCTTCTCCAAATTATCACTCTGTGGCACTTATCATCACTGATCTATTATAAATGTATTTGCATATTGCAATTGAATGCTGCATATTTATTTGTTTATTGCCTATCTCTCTTCACTAGAATGTAACCCCCGTGCCGGAAGGCACTTGCATGGTTTGTTAACTGCTGAATCCTCAGGGCCCTCCATAAATACAGAAAGCGAATGTGAACAAATCGTCTTACTTTCACTCCTCTTGGAGGTAAGCAGGCAAGTAAGAAATCATAATTGAGTGATAACAGCAAGTTTTGCCGACATGAAAGAGAGCATCAAACGGCGAAGACCACGGCTGCTTGTTCACTAGGTTTACCTTAAAGAGGGTGAGTTCAGACCATGAGTAGCTGACACGTCCCTCCATTTTTCAACAGTTTTGTCTTAGGCTGGACTCATTCTCTTCCTGCTCCCGTCTGGCCCTCTTCCAGAGCTTCCTATCTCAAGAATGCCACCTCCATCTGCCATGCTCCTCAGGCCAGAAAATTCAAGTGTCCTTGACTTGCCCTCTCTCTGTTGCCGCTGCCAATCGCCTGTTCAGATCCCGCTCTCCTGCCCAAGCATTGCAGTATCGACTCTCCGGCGTCCGCCCCACCGCCCTGAGCTCTCCCTGCTTTCCCGGGGCTTTACCTTCCTGGTACAACACTTCTTGCTCCTAAATCTCCAGCTGCAGGATTTTTCCTCTAAAGCAAGTTTACCAGGCAGAACCCACCTTGCCATCGAATGCCCCACTCCAACCCCTAACTAACCCATCTTAGTATTTATCACTCTGAATCCTTGGCTGGAACACCAGTTCCTCTCCTCCAGAAAACCACAGGGCAGGACAGGCTACTTAACCCAGTGCCATGTACCCAAAATACATTGACAGAATAAGCATTCGGTCCCTCCCATGATGAAAATAAATCAGTAAAGTTCTATTCCTTAGCCTGCACTCATTCTTAACCTATTTACAAGACAGTTAAAACATGTAAATAACCAATAGTAATAATGACAGCTTATACTTATTGAAGGCTTATGATGTGCCGTGCACTTCTCTTAAGTTCTTTCTATTTAATTCTCATGAGAGTCCAATTAAGTGGTACTATTAGTCTCCGCATTTTTGAGATGAGAAAACTCAAGCACAGAGGAGACACTTGCTGAAAGTCGCACAGCTGATGACTGAGCCAAAAAGTAAGCGCAGCAGACAGACTACAGAGTCAGACCTTCCCTACTCCATTTTATTAGCCCAAAAGATCATTTCAAACACTCCGTTTCCTATTTCTTAAGAGTATAGTGCAACGGAGGGGCATGGACCGTGAGCAATGAGAGCTGGGCTCTACCTAGTTCAACAACTAACCGTGATTTAGAAACATACAAATAGAGCGGTGGGGTTACATGAGTTGAAGGCCCTTTACTTCCTACACTTGGTCCGTTTTATTACACACCTGCCACTGTGCTACCCCACTAATTCCATATTGTCTCAATAGTGAACCCTTCTGTTCCAACCAATCATTAAGATCAACGCGTTCATTAAGATCATCGTTCTGCCTCTCTCTCAGCAGAACCACCACCGTCCCAGCCCCCTCCTGGTTGTACCTTATTTTATTTTTATCATTAGTATTCTTATTTACAGGATCCAATTACTACCAATTTATAGGAGCCATACAAATTCTCCTATTGAATACAGATTCCACGAAAACCTGACAGTACGTTGATTGAAATCTGCCATCCCTCAGCTAAGGAATGAGGACGTTTTTGCTAGTTTAATATAGTTCAAATTCTATTAGGACAAATACCACGAAAACTGGTATCTTTCTTTGGTAAAAGCCATAAAACTAGTAAAAAAAAAACAATTGTATTTAAGGAAGAAAATTATTTCTCTCATTTTTTTTCTTTGAAAATTCTCTCCGAAAAGGGTTAAAAACTAAATAATAATAAATTATTACACAGCAATAATAGATTGAGAAATTTTACAAATAGGCCTACCTTAAGAGGCGACTGAAGTAGTATCTGAGTATGACATTAGCGGTTAATCCTTTTTCTGAAGTCTGATGCATCTTTAAAAATGACCTTGCACTTAACCAGCCACTGAGAGAAAGAGAATGGTCACAGGAATCACTTATCAATGACACAGTCCATCGGTTGATTCATTTGGTTGTCTCTGTCAAGATTGAAGAAGTTATGCTGCAGTGACGAAAGACTCCCAAGTCTTAAAGAAACTATCGCTTTTTTTTCTTGCTTGTACAACATGCCAAGGACCATTTGCTTTGGGGTCAGCAACTTCCTCACTACGGACTCAGGCTGACGGAGCCGCCACTATCTCGAAGATCACCAGTGACCATGGCAGAGGACCAGAGAGTTCTGGAGGGCCTCAAACCAGCAATTACATGTCCTAGCCCAGGAAGGACATGTTTACAGCTCTCAGCACTATGGCAATACCAGGAACCACTCGTTGCTGGTCAGAACTAGCGATGGGACCTGCCAACCACGGTGGGTCCAGGAAGCGGAATGTTACCAGCCGCCTGGAGGGAGGAGAGCCAGAAATACTAAGAACTAAGAACTGCCACTCTGGTCTTCGGCAACAACGACATCCAGAACTTCCGTCTCCGTAGCACCGAGCCATCTTCGAGTACCACCACTAGCGGGATGGCTTCTGCTTCCTGAGCCATACCAAACTAGTTTGCAATGCGTGTTTGCTGAGTGAATAATGAGAGGAATACACAGCTCAATTAGGTTAAAGGGATGATTTACTGATGCTGCTTACTGAATAAAAAATTAAGACTCAAAGACTGTTATGTGGTTCGTGTGAGATCCCACTTAGAAATCTGACAACGAATTCATTACTCAGAATGCTCAGCTTAAGAAACTGAGGCTATGCCTTTGAGCTATAACTTGATGGTAAGCAAATTCGTGCGTGAGTTTCTCAACCTTTGACTTTTATGCCAGGGATCCTGGTGGGTGTTTCCCTAAGGGACAAATGTATTTCCTGTTGCAAAAGGCCATGTGTGTTGGGCAGGACTTGGAAGGGATCAGGGAAGGCTGGAGAATGTCTTTATTCTCTGCCAACTAAACCTGCTTTTGAAATGCAGCAAATAGGAGTCGCTATAATAGGAACAAAATTTATAGAGACATCTAAGAAAGAACACTGAGGTGTGGAAGTAGGACAGCCAGTTCGGATTCTGGCCTCTGAGTTTCAGGAAAGGGTGAATCAGGGGCCTGAGCGAGCCTTTCTTTTCAGCGAGACTGGCTCCCCTCTGCCAGCCTGGTTGCTAAGCAAGGCGTGGATCTCACTCTGTGTGCGGGCGTGCACCATCCAGCCTGTACGCTCGTGAAGACAGGACAAAGGAAAAAGGCTGGCAGGAAAACAGGCCCTAGCAAGAGACCCAGTTCTAGGAGGCTAATGAGAGCCAGAGACCTAAACAGACCGGGAAAGAATAAAACCCTGCAGCAGAGATGTAGGAAGTCACCCGGAGTGGCGGACGAGGATTCCGAACCGTCACCCACTAGCTATTCTTAAAGATAATTGGAACTCTTTGGTTTTCCCATGGAAACCCATCAGTGACGTAGTGGTTAAGAGATGGTTTCAGCATGAAACAAACATTATATTTCATTTCTAACTTTCCTTGCTGTGGAGACTCGGATAAGTTATTTCATCTCTAAATATCAACTTTCTCATCTGTAGAAATGGATATGATATTGGTTCTGGCTTTATAGGTTTATCGTGAGAATTGTATGGGATAAAAGATTTTAAGCTCTTAACATAAATGGCAATACTGAATGTCACTATTAGTGACATTTCTATTGTTCAAACAAGAAGTTTATTTAAAAGAATATATGAACTTTCTAAAGTAATAAAATGAAAATTAAAAGAAGAAAAGAGAAGTTACTGAGACTGGCAATGAGAAATAAAAGCAAATAGGTTTAAAAAAAAAAGTATGACTTGGTGGGTCCGGGGCAGGGCCTGAGAATCTGCATTTCTAACAAGCTTCCAGATGATGCTGGTGCCACTGTGCAGGGACCAGACTCTCGGAACCACCGATAAAAGGCACAGCCCTCTCCAGGCCCCGGGCCGAGCCAGGTTGGAGGTATTTGCAATAAAGGGGGCATGCACTATCTGTGTTTCGGATTACTCGGAGCTGACCCAATGGCTTCTCTGCTGTCTCAATTTCCCACTGGTGGCCTAGGATGACCAGTGGCCGCTCATGCCCTTCATTCTTCCCTGCTAGTGGCAATTCTCTAGCTGGAGTTTTGGCTTTGGTTCCAGCCATCCTGATTGGTCCTTGCCAGCTTCTCTCCCAGGGCTTGGAGCTCTGCCAGCCAGTGCCTCTAACACACAGTCTCTTTTTGCTTTGTTCTTACTAGTTTCCTTTGCAGGGAAGGGTTCTGGTCTTTGCTGGACCGTGGGAGGACCTCTCCATCCTCCGTGCATGCCCCAGGTCTCCTGTGATTGGGCTTCACCTGCCCGGTTAGACTCAGCTATGCCCTCTTGGAAATCTGGTGCCCAGTGGTTCCGTATCTCTGCTGGGTTTGCTGCCCATGGTGGACTCTGACCCTTGTCTGCCTGGACTACCCTATTGTCACCTTGGCTGCCTCCTAGCATGAGCTGTTGCCCTAGTGGACAGGTCTCAGCTCATTCTGTACCCTACTTTGTCTGCATTACCCTAAGAAACCATCACACCAGAGTCCTGAGATAAAACAATTAAGAAATCATTTTAACAACTATTTATCGAGCAGCACTCTGTGCCTAGCACTGCTTTCCACACTGGTGATAGCAATACAAAATCAGAAAAAGTCCTGCCTTACATTCCAGCGGGGAGCAGGGGGCAGGGGCAGAGAAAGAGAGAAGGGAGGGAGGGAGGGGCAGCTATAATAGATAATGAGAAGAAACATATCAGGAAAAATGAAATAGAGAATGCTGGGTAGGTTTATTTTAAATAGGGAAACAGGAAAGGCCTTGTTGTGAAGGTGACGTTTGAGTAGAATCCTGACAGAGGAGAGAGAGCAAGCCATCAGGATGTCAGGGAAGTAAGGGTTACAGAAAATGGACAGTTATTAGTAGTCCCCTACTGCTGCTCATTCTCAGGCTCCTTTTTGGGCCCCTCCCCTTCTTTCCATCTTCCGAAGGTCAGGAGTCCTAGGATCCAGCCCCGATCTGTCATTCCACGTTCCTCTCAGTAGAACGATTCAGCACTGTGGCTTTAAACAGGGGTCACCAGGGAGTAACTTCTTCATGGGTATGAGGTTTCCTTTAGAGATGATGAAAATGTTTTGAAACTAGAGAAGAATGGTCATTGCACACGTTGTGAATGTACTAAATACCACTGAATTGTTCACTTTAAATGGCTAGTTTTATATTAGGTGAATTTGACCACAATGAACAAAACGAAGATGTTTAACAATGGTCCCTACTGCATAGGGCTATCATGAGGATTAGATCAGGTGTTGCTGCAAAGTATGTAACACAGTGCCTGATATTACCAAACAGCTAAGGAATTTTGCCTCTCAGTAGTTAATTTAAATAAACATAGCTTTATGAAACACCACACCAGTTTTTTTTTTCTTTCACATTTCACTATAGTAAGAATTGGAAACTTCATCATGGATTCACATCAGTACATGGATCAGAATTTGAGAACCACTGAAATCAACAATTTTGAGAAATAAAATCACCCTTTGTAAAAGGCCCGTTTTAGAGAGCCATTCTAACCCATTTAATAAACTGAAATTACAAAGGAGAGGAGTTTGCGACAATAGAATTGTCCAGAGATAGACAGAAGCAAAGGCCAGGTGAGTAAATGTGAACCATTCAGTTTTTCTTACTAAAGTGAGAATGGCAACACATACACATATCCTACCCCTCTGCCCCCCTCCCCAAATCAGCAATAAGCACAATAGCAGAAAAAAGCACCGTATTACCTGATCAAGAAAAATGTGTCAACCCCAAGGTAGAAGGGGCCACTCCGAGAACAAAGGTACAGTGGGTTTTTAAGTACTCTGGTTTTCCATTCGAGAACATTATCTGTAACGAACACAAAAAGCAGTTTCTATTTGTCTACTAGAAGAAAATCATGTGATTTACCTTTTCAGAAAAAGCAAGAGGAACACCTTCAGCTTTCGGTGGTACAGGGAGGGTGCTGTGCATCCCTGTAATTCACTTAGGAGAATGTGGACTAGAAAGAAATGATGGTGCCCAAGGTACTTAACCTTAACTAAGGCTTCGAGCTCCTTTGCACTCTCATCGCGGTCATGGCCCCCTTGGGACTAAAGCAGCGTCACCTGTTCATGGACCGCTGCTGAGCTCCTGCTAGGTTCTTCAAACCACCAGGGCCGGCCCCCTCCCTTCAAGTCTGATGTGTGTGTCTGGCCTCTGCTTAGAGAGCACCATCGCCACCGATGGGGGCGCTTCAGGAGCTCAGCAACGGGAGAAGCTTAAGAAACATTGATTCAAGACTAGTGCACAACATTTGTTTACATATGCCCATCTTTCCAGGAGAAAAAAATAATGTTAGTTTCTGGCTTTATTAACCACGATGAGAGGAAACCCAGCTCTTTGGATGACGAAAATATAATACACAGGTATCGGTATTCACCTGGTAACCAGTTGGTTGATTTATATCTCACAGGAGGTAAAGCAGCCACTGGACACTGGTTTGGATACTCATTTATAGGTCATGGCTATGTCTCTAAAACAGAAGGATGGCTGCTCATAGGGAAGGCTGTGGCCTCCCATCCTGTGGCCCAACGTGACCCTATCACACAAAAGACTCTTTCTTCCTCGACTGCTCATAAAGGCTCATCAATTCTCCGTACCCAAAGACAGCCACGCGGTCATCTGACTGGTGTGCCCCGACATGATCCAGAGGAGACTCAAGACTCGGATGCCATTCAGTGCAGGGCACGTGCTTCCCGGCGTGTTGGTAGTCCAGATGGCTGGCATATTCTTCTGCCAAGAAAAGCATTTCAGAGCACAGTCCACAGCTCCTAGAAACCCTAGGCGAGAGCAAAGGTGTTACTGCCCACCCTGAAGCCAGACCAATCCCACGCTGCTCCACAAACAAGAGTCAAAACACACACACCAGTGACCTTGGCTGTCACCTAGACATTCCTTCATCGTGACCTGGGGCGGCTCAGCTCAGTTCTTCATCATCCCCTCTTGATCTGTATGTGGATCTTTGGACTTGGTCTCCCTCCCCAGTGAAACTTGACTTTTCCTAACAGACTTGACTTGAGGCTGGCACCCACACTGCCTTGCAGAGAACTCACTGCCTTACGCAGGCCCCAGGATGCCGGTGCCTCACCGTGGTCCTGAGGGGAAGAGAACTCAGACAGCATCAAGAAACCACATGAGGCCAGCATTTCATTTAAAATGGCATCCCTGGTGCTCCCTTAAGAATGAACCACCTACAAATAACATCCCTACCTGTCAAGGCACAGGTATGAGAACAGAGGGGCAGATGATCCAGGAGCTAAGGGTCCAGGCCTTATCGTTAGACACTCCTGGTTCTGAGTCTGGCTGTCACTTATTAGCTCTGTGACCTCTAGCAAGTGACTTAACTTCTCTGTGCCTAAGTTTCCACATCTGCAAAATGATCTTATGATCATAGGATTATCGTGAAGAGTCAGTGAGATAACATCACAGCTATTTTAAGCCCTATCGCTTTAAGAATGGTTAATCCCTTATACTTAATTTGTTCCCTTTATTTATTTATTTATTTATTTATTTATTTATTTAATTTAATTCATTCCGAGAGCCAATTAAGTGGCCGGAGCTGTGAAACAAGGGTCTCCAAAGCTCAGGTTGCCTCTAAGAGACTCATATTTTCTCCTGGACATAGCTTTGTGCCTAAAACACTGCGGGCACCAGAAACCCTTGCAGAATTAAAACTTACAAGCAAGAGCTAGCTTGTAATCGAGCTCTGGCAATCTAAAACAACTTCTAACATGGAAGAATGTAATTACCCTATATTTTGAGGGTCCAGCCGTTAACTCTGAGTTTTCCCACTGGAGTCACTCTCAGAGTGCCTGGCTGAAGGCACGCAGCTCACCTCTCATTCAGAGGAATTTTCACTCACCAGGGATTGGCAGCACCACAGCACCATAGTGGTCCTATACCTAGTGTCACCTGGCTCCCTTCAGCTCCCTGAGAAGCCACAGGCTGCAATGGAAAGATACGGGACCTGGGCTCTACCGAGTTCCACTGAGTTTCTTAGCCTCCCTGAGCCTGTCTCCTCACTGTTAAATTAAGCACACTTTTTGACAGTGTTCTTGAGAGGATTTGAGAACGTTTATCAAACATCTGGCCCAATGCCTAATTTGGCAAAAGCAAGTACTGAATACACTTTGCTTCATTATTTATTTCCTGTCTAAATTCTACTTGTGAGTCAGCTTAACTAGCAGCAGCTTATAAAATCTCCTGAAAATAACTGGTCCGTAGCAGTGGCAATCTCTCTGAGTGCCACTTTCCTCATGTGACAAGTATTATAAAGCACAGGGGCACAGGGAGAAGTGGATGAAATGATACAGGTGGTCGGCAGTTCTCAAAGTGGCGGTCCCTGGACCAGCAGCTTCAGCATCATCATCAGCTTCAGCAACCTGGCACCTTGTTAGACATGCACAGTCCCAGGCCCCGAACCGCATTAACTGAATCTGAATCTTTGGGGATCCGCGTGTCCACCAAAGTCTGAGAACTGCTGGCCATGACAGGGCTATAAAAACCCTCGCAGCATCTTTCGACTCTCTAGTTATTATTACTGCGAGGCCACTGTATGCAACGCACCACAGAGCAAGAGCCTGACCTCCAGGGACTGGAACTCATAACTATTCACTTCACGAACACATTCGCAAGCACTCGCTCCTATTTTTCTCATCTAAATCGTAAGGGACAGGCTCACGTGTAGGAAAACACTCTAAGCAAATGCAATGATTATTTGGAAGATAAAGAACCAGGAATCCAGAATACCCGATATGGCTCTAAACTTCTAGAAGACTTGGTGGTCTCATGCTGATTTGACTCGCTGGTGAGCGTAAAGGTGGAGAGAAGAAAATGCTGAACCCAGGGTTCTCTCCATCTCGATTTTTCTTTCCAAACATTCAGAAATGTGATATTTTACTCTGATGGTATTAAATACTAAAAAAATATGCTACAGCAACAGAACAGAGAAATCTCCCATTTTGAGGCCTCAGTTAAATGTAGTTGCTGAAAAAGCTGACATAATCTTAGATCATAGCGTTTCATTTTGGGTCAAGAATCCAAAGTAGCCAATTCCTAATACCACACCATGTGTGCATACCCTAAATCCTGTGATTTGACCTTAAAATGCAGGGCTCTATAACCCATCGATAAGAGGCTAAACCAACCTCCTATGGATGACTGGCAATGGTGGATTCTGTTAACTGTAGGCTCCCCCTCAAGCTGACAATTAGAAGCATGTGGCAGGTCCCTGGAACTCAGTCAACCTCATTGAGGTCAGGGTAACAAGAGGGCTTGGCGCCCGCCCTTCTCCCTCTCCTGGATTAATTAAAAAGCATGAGGAAAAGAACGACTAATTAGGAAGGTGCATGTACATCATCTCATTGAATTCCTTCAACAGATTCTAGTATATGCCCCCCATTTCACACATATGGAAACTGAGGTTCCTCGAGGCCAAAACCTGACCAAGGGCAGAGTTAGAAACCAAGGCAGGTGTGACAGGGGGGTTTCTAAACCTGCTTTCTTTCTGCCACGCCCCCCGCAGAACCTTCTACGGGGTAGCGGGGGAGCAGAGAGAGCTCTTGAAACTCGTCATTTGAGAAACGAGGGGTTCTTGGACTTTGGGGGAGTCTGCGGAAGCCGAAGTATGACTGCTCCCCATTATGTGGGGTAATGGGGACCGCTGGGCGGGGAGCCGGCTCCTGATCTGGGCAGAAGGCTGCTTGCACAGGGACCTATAAACCTTCTCAGCTTTTCCGTTATGTCAACTCCATACAAACACGTTTTTTGTTGTTTTTCTTGTTGTTTTTGTTGGTTTTTTGTTGGTGGTGGTGGTGTTCCTGTTGTTTTTGTTTTTTGCCTGAAGATACAAACAGAATCTGATAAAATCATTACTATGCCTTCCACACTGGACAGATTTCCTGAAGCCACTTTATCACCTATTCATAATTCTTCTAGTCCATTTACTGAAATTTTGTTTTATTTTTATTCCCTTAGTTGGGGTAAAGGAAGGACGTAAAGGGGCTCTTGCAAAAACCCTTTCACGTGTTCTAGAGGTATTTGTATGACAAGGCTATTCTTGTTTCTGGGTGTGTGTGGGTGTGTGTGTGTTCTCTTCGCCTTGCCATATGGGCATGTGGAAATGAATGAAGGTAATACTCTTGATTTTTAACTAAAACACAACACAGTGTGACTCATTGCAATCCGGCCTCTCACTACACCGTGCCGGGTTATCTATTTCTGACTCAGATACACTCTGCCATGTTTAAATCAGCTGTGTTGCATACTCACTCCCCTGGCTGCAGTTTATATAAATCGTTTACCTCGGTGATGCCGGGGAGGTTCTGAGTCATCTGTGTAGCTGCGACACTGAAAATAGACACTGTGATCACGGAATTGTGCCTTAGAGGATTGCTGTAGTAAAACCCAAGCTCTGCTCTGACCTAGTCGTCCAGTAGCACAAAAACATACTGGATAATTGTGCCCAAGAAATAAAGCAGCATTTTCAGGGCCCTCGCCTTAACACACTGATGGTCAACACAGACCGAATTGTGAAGAGCAGAGACCCAGCCTCACGCTGGCAGTTAGAAGCTGTTGGGAGTTCACTGGACTCTGACACTGCAGGAATTATTTTCCAATGTCATACCCATCTAAATCACGTCTCGCAAGGGCTCTTCGTTTATTAAAATGCCTACTTTCCCCTCTGCTCAGGGCTCCTGACCGTGAGAGATGGGCCAGGCCACCCGCCCATCGGATTCCGTTTCTTTGTTCGCTCCTCTCCATCTCTCTCAAAGGCAGACTCCCGTAAGTGGCCGAATGCGTGCCATGTGCTGGGGACGCCCTGTGGTCTGATGCCCAACCCCTGGCTGCCACGTAGACGGTTCCAGCCAGAGGAAGGACCAGGCCCAGCAGAGTGAGGAACCTGCAGGGAGAAGAAGCAAATGAGAAGATGCCGAGACTCTCCATCGCACTGACGCTGCCACAGCAGTAAGATGCGGAGGACACAGTCTAGCAAAAACAAAACCACTCAAGCTCCCTGCTGGAAGGCAGGTAAATCTTCAACGCTTTGAAGAGTTGGAAGTAGCTTTCTGAGGATAAAAAAATTACAAAGAAAATGCTTAATGGATTTCACTGAACTCATTATAATTGTAAAAAAAAAAATCATAAACAAACAAACAAAAAGCAATCAAAACACTGAGGCAGATATTTGCAGCTGATATGGCTCAAGATTCATATCCTTTATCTTTACAATGAACTTTAAAAATTCTTAAGAATCCAACCAGCACACGCATAGACGAGGGAGGGAAGAGGATGAATAGCAGATAAATAAACTTTAGGGGAAAAACCTTCATGACCAGTTTTTTAAAATGTAAATTAAAGCAATTTATATATTTATTAAATTGGTACTCGTTCTTAGAAAGGGAGCTTTGGATGCCAGTGACAGGGTGATGAAAAAGACATGGACGTCTCCTCCCGGGGGCAGTTTAAATGAGGTTTTCAGGAAAGCACCTTATCAAATGATGTGAACTATGGGCCAGCGATTCTGCTTCTGGCAAGGCAAGATGCCAACCAGAAGCACCAGGCAATACTGCTGGGTATTTGTGTGAGAAGCGATGCCTCAGTTAAGAGAAATTGATCTTCAGGGCTCACATGATAGGAAAAGGAATATTTTGGGACAAGATACACTTCTTAGTGACCCTGAAACCTAATGACATTTGGGTGTGGCCAGCCCTCCTCTTGAATTCTTTTGAATTTTCTTGTCCAAGGTAAATGGTGATCTACCTGTACATAGACAGCACTGGCATCCATGTCTTTTTCATCACCCTGTCACTGGCATCCAAAGCTCCCTTTCTAAGAACGAGTACCAATTTAATAAATATATAAATTGGTTTAATTTACATTTTAAAAAACTGGTCATGAAGATTTTTCCCCTAAAGTTTGACAGCATTCAACGGCAGAAAATGAAACGGCTCAGTGTAGCCGGTGAGTGGAAGTTGAGAAAACAGCCCCATCACACACACGCTAACCAGGTAGCTCAGGTGCCCGTACTCACAGACACACGGCAGCAAACGTGTCCAGGGGAAACAGCCCAGTAGCACATCTGGCCACGCCCCCACCAGATGGGGAGGAAGAATTCATCGTAAAGAGAGACAGAGAAGGAGCCAAAAACGAAGCATTTCTGAATCTTAAAATATCTACCGAGGAAAAAAAAAAAAAAATTGTATTAATAATACTTTACTTGGCAATAAATATTTTTCCAAGATTTTTCATATCTCTTATTTCAAAACAAAATCTTGACATTAGAAAGGGCAGCTGGCTCTTAACACATCTGATTTAAAGATAAGGAAAATAGGGCACAAAGGTGCTGAAACTCATAAAACTAGGAACTTTTAGTGCAGCTGGAGGTGACCCCCAGGTCACCTGCCCAGACTCTGGCCTCTTTCCCAGCATACAGTGCAGAAAATGACAGTCCTGAAAAGGCACCATTGCCAGCTCAAATCTATTTGTGAACAGGTCCCCACAAGAGAGATAAATGCAATATGAGAAAGAACAATATGAAGGGTGCCCACAAGGTGGTTGAAAGGTGCTGTCTGAAACTGAAGCTAAGGAGCCCCACCTTGAACACAGCTAATTAGTCACAGCAAGAAAGACATGAAAGATGTCAGTGGTAAGACGAGGGTAGTAGTCTTAGGTTTTAGCGTGACTCAGAATTACCTGGAGGGCTTGGTGAATAGATTCTTCCTGCCTCTCCTCCCTACAAGCTTCTGATCCAGTAGGTCTGGGGTGGGACCTGGGAATCTGCATTTCTAACAAGTTCCCAGGTGCCCTTGCTGCTCATCAGAGTGCACACTTTGAGAACCACAGGACTAGGGGACATCCAAATCCTCCTCAAAGAATGGGGGACACGGCATGGTTTAACAAAACAGCCGTGCCAATTATAAATAACAAAATATGCTGCTGTTTATTAAGTGCCCATTAGATATGAGACATGTTTGGTCATTATTTCCAATCCATCAACGACCCTACAAGGAGCTATTATTCACTTGTCTTACAGACAAGGACAATTCTCCTCAGATCAGTCTGTAAACCTAAGCATAGCAGTTAAGAATGCAGGTCCCGCAGTGTGGGAGCCTGCGGCCGCCCCTTACTGTATCACCATGGCCAAGTTACTCCATCTTTCTATGCCTCGGTTTCCCCTTGGCAAATGGAGATGACAGTACCTACCGCACAGGGTTGTCGTGAAAGCTAAATGTAGCAGTGACTGTAAAGCACTTAGAAAGTACCTGGCACGTAGTAAGAGGTCAATAAATGTTCGTCACCTTCATTGTTATTGCTGCTAAGTGGCAGGGCCGGGACTCGTCCCAGGGCTGTGGGAACTTGAAGGATGTAGTAGGATGTGGTCTTTTGATGTCCTCGCGCTACCTCATCCCGCCACACTGCATTGCCTAGACTTGCATACAGGAGGCTTGGGTCTGAACCAGCTTGCTCTGTGACCCCGGGCAAGTCACCTCACCTCTCTGGGTCTCATTTCCTCATCTGCGTAATGAGGGAGGGTGGGTTGGACACGCTGTAGTCTAATGTCCTTTTCACTTCCAACACCCACTGTTCCCATGAGTGTGACTGAAGGGTTTCTGGATGTCCAATTAGGCCACTAAAAGATTAACAATATATGATTGTTAATATATGAGTGATTCTGAACTGTGACCTGTTAAGGGTAAGACAAGAAGATAAGGAGGAGTTGTCTGCGTGTCCTCAGCACTGGCCAAGAGTGAGGGTGCACCGTCAAAGAGGTCCCCACAGGGGACACGGCAGCAGAATTCCTCATTATCCAATTCCACTTGCTCCGAACTGATGCTCCCCGAGCTCCTTCCTGGTAGTATGTGAATTTCCCAAATAAAACTCTTCCACTGAAAAAGAAGTGCACTGACCAGCTGACCTGTCTGTTCCCTTTGGAAGTTCTAGCTCTAATTTTAAAGGAATCGATTTGCTTTTTGTTGTGTTAATCAACTCCCCATTCATGAGCCTCTGGGCCCTGTGGATCAGGCCTCCAGCTTCATGACCCTGGATAAACTGAGAAAATCAACTTCCTGGGCCTACAAAGCAAAGCTGTGACCCTGTAGTGACCTTCTGCAGTCACCCCGCGAGGCCACAGCAGCCAGGACCTTCCTCTGTCCCCTTAAACCGCACAGCACATCTCGGAGGCCATAGGGAAATCAAAGATCTAGGTGTAAAAACTTTGGAGTTTATCTACATTGTTGAAAAACCATTTTTTAAAATTTCACTTAGAGCCCTAAAAGCAACAAAGTGTGTAAGACAACAGAATTAGGAATAAAAAAGACAAAGTCTACCTCTGGGCTTCCATGTCAAATTTCCTTCGCTTTCCATTGCTTTTAAAAGGGTATTTTTAGATCCGAGTCTCCCTTCCAAAAAAGCTCAGGCGTAACAGCAGCTGAAAGGCGGACGGGGCGCCCGTCCTCTCCGACGACGTCTCCGCATCTAACTCATAGAGGAGCCGCCTCACAGGCCCCAAAGCCCATGAAAGCAGGTGACAGCAGACCTCGCCTCAGTTACCATGGCAATTCCTCCAGCAGTTTGCCTGAGGACGAAACCCCAAGCGTTAAGCAATGGGGTCCAGGCTCTGAAGGACACAGGAAACCCGGGTCCTCACTGCTGAGTGGGCGAACCTGGATGACAAGTTAACACGGTGCCCTACCCCACAGGGAGTCCGAGCTAGATACGCACAAAATGCCGTCCCTGGCTCTGCCCGGCTCCATCACCATACCCACTCTGGAGGGTGGCAGTGACTTTTAAATCTCTATATAGCTCTGGCCCAGCCAAGAAGCCAGAACAATGCTGGAAGAGAGAGAGGGAGGGAGTGTGTGTGTTTGGGGGGAGGTGGAGGTGTTGGAGAGGTACTGGAAAGAGCACACGCAGGCCCATCTCTTACATTTCCTCCTGGGGCAGGAGCACCTGGGGGCGCCCACAGGGTCCCACCCCAACCCCCAGCTCCTGGCTCAGCACTTTTCTCTTCCCACTCTGTTCCTACATCACCAAGCACCTTACAGGCACGAGTGCAAACAACCTACGCTGCACCCCTTAACCTTACCCACTGCAGTCACTCCTTAGAGGGGGACTGGGAGCCAGCTGGGGAGGGAATTCTTGGGTCCTCGTCACTCAGAATGTGACTGGAAGGGAGGGGCAGGCTCCAGGTGAGTGTGTCCTCCTGGAGCTATGACCTCTCTTTCGATGGGGGGGACATCCAGAGGAAGGCCAGAGGAGGGGCCCCTAAAGTGTGGAGCCCTTCTTGCCTAGGCCTGAGGGCTGCCCTGCAGACACCCCCTTCCCCCAAAGCACTCGCCATCCCCTCATGTTGATCACAAGACTGTGGGGACCCTAAGGGTCAGGAAGGGAAGAGCATGAGTAGAACAGACTTGAGCCCGAGAGGACCCAAAATCAAGTTCAGGGATTTTGAAAAGAGAATGTTATGGATTGAACTGTGTCTCCCCTCCCCAACCCCCATTCATATGTTGAAGACCTGAACCCCTCCCTCAGTACCTCAGCATGTGACTGCACCTGGAGGTAAGGCCTTTAGAGAGGTGATTAAGTCAAAATGAGGCCACGGAAGTGTGCCCTAAATCAATCCAACTGGTATCCTTAAAGGAAGAGGAAATTTAGACACGGACGTGAGAGCGTGCACAGGAAGGACCACGTAAGGACACAGCAAGCCGGCACCATCTGCAAGCCAAGAAGAAAGTCCTCACGAGAGGCCAACCCTGCTGACACCTTGACCTTGGATTTCCAGAAATGCAAGCAATAGATTTCTTTTGTTTAAGCCCCCCAGGCGGTGGTATTTTTGTAAAGGCAGCCCTGGAAATCTAACGTAGGGACTCACCAAATCAGTGGGCAGCACTTGGTATGGGAACCAGGCCAAGACACTCAGAATAGGGCTCCCTATGGACAGCTGGTTTGCTGGACTTGTCCAACCTCATCCAATCACAAAGTTAACATCCTCAGGTCCCAGCAGCTCCAAGGAGAAGCACCTACACCCAGCTCTGAATCCTGCCGTGGTAAAGAAAACCAGCTGGTAGCCCATGCACGTTCAATCACCTTAAGTATCTATACTGTGCCGGATTCTGGGTCTACACAGCAGAATATGAAAAGTTCATTTGAAACTGTTATTTGTTCTCTTTCCCACCAACATCTTGCCATGCCCTCACTTCCTTCGCTAACACAGGCCAGCTCAAGCTCTCGCTATAAACTCCCCCTTCACCCTCTCCAACGTGGCTTCTTTCCCCGCATCCCAAAGCTCTTCTACATGTCTGTCTGTCCCCAGCACTCAGTGTGAGATGGAGCGTGTACTTCCTGACAGCGCTTCCTAGCAGCTTTAGGCACACACACTTCTCATCAAATTGCAGGTTTCCTAAGATGAGGAAGCCCCAGCTGTTTTGATTGTCCCCTAGCACGTACATGTGATACATATAAAAGTGCTTAATAAATATTTTCTGAATTAAACTGAGAACAGAAAATAGTGTTCTGTGAAATGTTTTTGATTCTTTGAGTCCTTAATAGGAAGGCACTTCTGTGGGTGATTCAAGGAGTTATTATTAGAAGAGCTCCATTTTCTCAATCAGTGCACAGGGACCACGAGAGAGAGCAGCTGGGGGGGGAGAAATCATCCCTTGAAATTCTGACACCATTGTTCTACTATGGAGGCCTCATCGTTCTAATTGTAATTGGCATAGCAAGATGAAATTAGCCTAATAGAGCATAGGAGAGTAGACAGTTTATAGCATATTGTAAGAGACTGTTAAACACTGATTGTAGGCAGCTCAGTACTCATTGCTTTGGGCCCTGCAAATGGAGACAGTGTGATCAACATATAATGTTCTACAATTTCCATCAGGACAGGAGACAGACTGAGAGTTCCTAAAAATGGAAATAAGCAGCCTTTCAAAGTTGAGTATGAATATTGTTTGCTAACTCAGGGTTAACAGATCCTTAAACCAAAGCCCCTTCTTTTTCAGCTCTGTGCTGTCCCTGTGACCCGATAAAATCTTCTGCCTCATAATTAAACATCAGTCAGATTTGTCTGATGTTTGTCAAGCATGTTGTAAACGCAGGACCCTGAGCTAAGTGCCCGAATCGCCATCCTCCCAACTCCCTGTTGTGTTTAAGGGGCCTCAGATAATCTAGCCAAATTAGGAAACTAGGTATTAGGTAGTTTTCTGGATTGAATTGTGTCCCCCCCAGAAAGCTTCAAGCCCCAGAACTATGACTGTGACCTTACTCGGAAATAGGGTCTTTGCAGATACAATCAACTTTAGATGAAGTCACACTAGGTTAGGGTGGACACTAAATCCAGTATGGCTGTGTCCTTATACAAAGAGGGAAATGCAGATGCAGAGAGGCACACAGAGCAGAACACGCCACATAACAATGGAGGCTGAGACTGGAGTGATGCATCTTTACCACCCAGGTTATGGTACAGGATCCTGACGGGGAGAATATGCCACCCCAAACCGCCTTAAAGAATTGAGATAGGGGGCCTGGCTCAGAGAAAGAGCTATTACCGGACATACTTTTATTTGAATACCTTATCTGTTTGGTAAGGAAAACATCCACCAAACACCTGCTCTCCTTATTGTCCTGTGAATTACCCTCCTCCCCTTTGAAGCCCCAGGCCTCTATCTCTTTCCTTAGCTCAGGATGGCATATAGGCCTCAACTGCCTGACTCACCCTTGAGTCTCATATTTTTATGGCGCTTCCTTATGTACAAAATTAAAAATTTGTTTTTCCCCATTAATCTGTCTTATATCAATGATTAGATCAGCCAAAGAACCTAGAAGGGTAGAAGGAAAAATTTTCCATCCCAATGATCCCTAGGGAATGGGACACAATAAGTGACCCCGAAATATGCAGATATGAGTTGTTAGGACCTATAACTGAGTTTGCAATCATCACACCCAAATTTCATCTAGAATCTTGACACTTTGGTGTTACATATTTTCATTCTCAGGAACCCATGCAAAGTCTGTTGGTTGAAATTTTATAACATCCTACGGCAACTATAATGTGCAGTTTGGGGCAATATGTTCTCTGCTGTCCAGAATCGTTTCCCCTTTCTCTGCAAAACTGGGTGCATTTCTTCTTGGCTTATCTGCTCCAGTGTCCGTCTGCCAATGCCCCGCCTTCCTGCTCTACACGAGTAAAGTCTGCACAAACGACCAGCGCCTCCTGTGATTGCTGAGTCGGTTGCCCCCACATCAGCAGAGGAAATATTGGCAACTCCATCAAAAAGCTTTAAGGAATAGCTGACAAATCCTTTCCAGATGAGACCTTTTTCATAGGCAAAGACACTCCCAGTTCTATCTGCTGCCTCTGTGCAGAAGCTGGAGAAACACCTTGACAGTGAAGACTGAAGTCCACAAACACACCCACCAAGTCAGCTCTGCTCACCCTAATCAGGGCCCTTCCTTTTCCCAGTTTCTCAGAGAATCATCAAAATATCTTTGTAAAAAGAGAACAAATTAGTGGTCACCAGATAGGAGGGGGCTGGAAGATGGGTGAAAAAGGTGAAAGAGATGAAGAAGTCCAAATTGGCAGTTATTTAAAATAGTCACAGGGATGTAAAGTACAGCATAGAGACTACAGTCAATAATATTGTGATAACTGTGTATGGTGTCGGATGGGTACCAGACTTAGCGGGATGATCACTTCATAAGTTCTATAAATGTCTAATCGCTATGTTGTACATCTGAAACTAATATAATATTGTATGCCAACTGTAATCGAAAAATAAGTAAATAAATATCTTTGATAATGGTTTCTAACTTTACATTTTATTCCAATGTCAACTCCGATTTATAAGCTTAGCATTAAAAAATTGGTTAATTTGTAAAATCTTTTAATAATGAACATTAACTTAGACTTAGGGAGTCATTTATTCGCTTGAAATGCTAATTTAATAATAACCGCACATTTATCTTTGCCGCTAGGATATTCATGACTTATGTAACAAGAATTGAAATTGAAATTTGATTTGTAACAATTGGTTTTCTTAACATTACATAAAATATTTGGTTAGATAAATAGGTAATATACCAGCAGCTATAGCGATAATCACAAATTCAGAGGGCAATTTAAGGTTATTGAAAACTAATTGTACTATCAACATTTAAAAGAGGACTTTTAAGAACGTGTATGATATCATGACATAATAAGAAATATATATTTGGTCTTCATCCCCAGTTCCTGCATCAGAGATCCTAAAGGCCTTGGAATTTCCTGAGTGCTAGGCATGAGAGGGACATCTGTTTTTTATTCATAATAAGCCCCTTTCAACCATTCTTGAGTTTATGCTAATGAGGTGACTCTAGGAGGATGGGGGCTGGTTTCCAAAACAACCAATCATGTGATTAGAGGGTTGGAACGTTCAGCGCCATCCTTGACCTCTGGGGAGGAAAGAGGGGCTGGGGTTTGAGTCAGTCGCCAATGGCCAGTGATTCAATCAATCATGCCTACGCTATAGAAACTCCATAAAACCCCTCAACAAAGAAACTCTAAGAGCTTCTGGGCTGGTGAACACATTGGCATGCTGGGAGGGGTGGTCCACACTAAGAGGCACGCGTGCTCTGTGCCCCTTCCCACATACTTTGCCCTATGCATCTCTTCCCTTTGACTATTCCTGAGTTTTGACCTTTCTAATAAGCCAGTCATGAAAGGTAAAGGATTTCCCTGAGTTCAGTGCTGTTTTAGCAAATTATCAAACATGAAGTATCATGGGAACCCCTGATCTGCAGCCAAATTAGACACAAGTGTGGGTAACCACAGCACCCACTATTTATGATTGGTGTCTGAAGTAGGGAGCAGTCTTGTGGCTCCGAGCCCTTAATCTGTGGGGTCAGCACTTCCTTCGGGTAGTTCATGTCAGAATTGCATCATGTGAGGAGGAAACCCACACATGTGGTTTGAGAAGTAAGTAGAGAAACAGAGTCTTCCTTTTAATGTGTCCTGTTACTTCTTATTTCAATCACCAGGATAAATACAAAAGACAGAAGTTTTAGGCTTTAAAGCTCTTCCTTTGAACATTTTGAAAGATTTAGAGGAAATCGAACCAGTTTCCACACAGAGTAAATTGTGTTCATTCCTCATGGCTAAGGTCAGATACGCCTGAAAGGCTGCAGAGTTACATCCGGACTGAATTTCACGTCCACCCCCGTCTGTACAGAGCAAGAGGCCGGAAGTATGGGGAGATTAAGTGACTTGCCCAGGATCACAGAGTTGGGAGGTGACAATCAGGACCAAATGCTGGGCCCTAATCCATTATAACACACTGGCCTCACGCACGCCTGGCTCAGCATGGCTTCTGGATTTAGCAGCTGACAGATCCCCACACATGGACCACAGCAGAGGACACGCACAGCATAGAAACCGGATACCACTCACCTCCTTTCTTCAGGCAGCCGAGTGTGAGGGGAGATTGTTTAAGTTTAAACTTTTATTTGAGATTCAGCTCCTCACTGCTTTTCTCCTCCTTCCTACCTACTCCCTTCCCATTCCGCCACCTCCGCCCCCCAGCTCCCCAAACTCCATTACTCTCGGGTTATTGAATTTATCAGGATGAAAGTTGGGTTCAGTCCTAAAAGAACAGCCTTTCTTGGCTCCAAGGGGTTGGGATTTTTCAAACTTTATGCTGAGACAAATTGTTTCCCTGGACCTACCCAGCTGAGACATCACAGTCACATCCTCTTCGGCACACGAATCAGGGACACACACACCCACACTGTAGTCGGTTCCATCCTAGGAAACACAATGTCACACGTTCCCTTAATGTTTAGTGTTCATGGAATATCTGCATGATCATTTCTAAGTAAGGTTGCTGCTGCATTACCCATCAATGAAGCACACTGGGAAAGGGAACAGAAAGGTATGAAAAGAAGGAAAGTTTGCTGACTTCTTTGGAGATGGCTTCTCCATAACAGAGCAGTTCAAGTGAATTCACAGTGCTTCAGATGCACCCACACTTAAATGAAAATATGTTCCAAGGCTTAATGTAGCCTATGGCCACGCCCCCCTGAACATGTCCAATCTCGTCTGATCTCGGTCGGGCCTGGTTAGTACTTGGATGGGAGACCACCTTGGAATACCAGGTGCTGTAGGCGTTTAAAAAAAAATTTTTTTTTTAATAAAAATCAATAAATGAATAAAAAAGCAGCCACCAGTGTAGGATAGTCTGCCCAAGTGCATCTCTCTCCTATATTAACAGTCAACACTTCTACAATTTTCAATGAAATTGCCAAGTTGTCATTATTTCATAGCAAGACACAATGTATCAAGTAAAGATTTTATTAACAAATCAAGCCGATAATTAGAATGCCTATCCCAATAAAGCAAAGATCAAATTATAAATAAAAAATTTCTGGGATGCTTCTAAACATATAACTTACATGATTGTGTAGACCTGACCTTTTGCTCTGATACCAAGTCATTAATCTGCTTTGAAAATAGGATATGACATTTGCACACACTGATTAAACCCTCAAGCAATCATCATAACTTTCAGCAAGACAAATGGAGCTGGGTGATAATCTTCCTATCTCCAATGGTTAACTGTTCTAAGACTATTTTAGAGCATCAATATTAGAGAGTTTGGATTTCTTATTGTTACTTTATACTATTGTTATTACCAAACCAGTAATATGTGTTTTTAGTGTTGTGTGACATGCATAAAGTCTATCTTTATAGGTAGTCGAAGGCTGTGATATTCTAGTTCTTTTTCCCCCCAGCAGTAAACGAATTAACTTGCTTTGAAGATACTGAGCCCTGTGACCTCAGTGATGTATTCATAAAAGTCCCAGCCTTTCTGCTAGGATAACCTCAAATACACATTTTGGGGCTCTGTTTCTGGGAAAGGATTACAAGTAACGGAAAGCCCACCCTCCCTTTGGTATTCCGAAAACTGATGGTGAGTCAGGAGTTAATGCCTAGGGACATGGACTGGGACTTGACCTTGACCCACTAAGGTCCTCCAGTGGTATTTCCCCACATAATATGGTAAGAGGAACATCTGTAGGCTTATGTGTTTTATGGACAACTGCCTCCTATAATGTCCCATGCTCAGAACACACTAGCTAATTTCTGCCAACTGCTTAAAATTTAGTTTTAACTTTTTGCAAAACATCTTAATAGTTTTTTAATTAAGAAAAGCAATCAGTGAAGTTGTAATGGATTCTACATCATGAGGTCCACTGGTCCTTCTAGAGCATGTGTTCACGTTCCCCGTGCTCACCTGCAGGAGATGAATCTTGCAGTACTGTCCTTGGAAACTCCACGAGGGAGTGTGGGTGGAGAGGCACTCACTGTAAGATCCCAGCCTGTTCACGTTTCCACCGAGAATATTGCTCCCAAGTTTCCCGACAGAGTCGTACACTGAATTTCAAAGCAAAAGAAGTGGGCAAAGTTAGCTTCCTTGAGTCACTTTTAAACGAATTTACAGGCACTCAAGCTTAAATGATCGAAGAAAGGAGAGAGACAGATATATCAGATGCCACTCTTTGAGCCTGCATTTTGCATCTACGATCCCTCTCATCACTGAAGGAGAACAGTGAGGTATGCTCTCATGTTGGTGACGTGGTCTGTTGCTAAAACATAAAATAAAATAAAGTAAGACAATACAATACAATGTAAAGGATTGAATTATTTTAAAAAATAAATGCTTCTGGAGAGTAAAAATATGAAACTAAAATTTGGTAGCTTTTCTCCCCCCGCACCTGACTCCCAACCCCCCATACGGCCAGGAGAAAATATTCATGTCTTTAAAATTCTTGTATCCAATTTTGTGGAACCTTATTTTGGAGAGAGTTAAATTTTTTATTTGAAACAGGAGCAGAAGAGTTCGATAATCAAGTCCCACGGTTAATGGCCCTCTTAGCACTGGTCCCTTCTTATGTTGTGCTCATCTATGTCCTTCCTTCATTTAAGATAATTCCTCTTCTTTCATCTTTCCTCATCTCCCCTTTTCTCTTTGCCTCCCTCAAATTCCTCCCTTCTCCACAGATCCTTTCATTTGTAGGTGTTCTTGTTTTGGGTAACTTTTTAATTTATACAAAGGACTTTATACCTTAGATCTGCTGCTTCTACATGTCACTCAGTGCTACATTTGTACTATTTATGGTGTTTACTGTGCTCATCTAGTCCAGAGCTTCTAACTGCTCTATAATTATTCATGACCATCTTAGGCTTAGCTATTTCCCAGGTGATGGACACATAAATGGCCTCCCACACACAGAAACTCATGGAGACAAACTCCTCATATGTGTCCCCATATAGACCTATGTGAGGATTTAACTCAGATATACACTCCTATGAGTGGGGTTCATAAGGTCCACAAATACTGCATAAATCCCACCAGATTGTGCTCCAAAGGGATGCTGGTTCCTACCTCTTCTTTGCATTGTATATGCAAAGCTTTCTCATTTTTGATAGTTAATGGATGTAAAATGATATCCAATTGTTGTTTTAATTTTCATATTTTTGTTTGTCAGTCAGTTATCTAAGTTCTCTGTAAACATTTAAGTTTTATGTTTGTATCCTTTGCCTATTTCTTAATGGATTTTCTTTTATTTGATTTTCGAGAGCTCCTTATTATTCTGTATATTGGTCCTTGTCTACCTGAATCACTGAAATATTTACTCTCAATCAGTTATCTGTCAGTTCTTTATCTATGGTGTCTTTCATCAGAAAGAAATCCATTCTTTTGAGCCTGCAACTTTTGTTCTAGTTTTTGAATAATCTTAGTTCAAGTCAAGACTGGCTACATCATTTGCAGGGCTAATGCGAAATGAAAATGCCAAGCCTCTTATTTAAAAATTATTAAGAATTTCAAGATGGTGACAGAAAATCCTATTTAAAGCAAGCATAGAACCTCCATTTAAATGTGGAGCCCTATCTGACCGCAAAGGTGACAGGCCTATGAAGTCCATCTTGGTTCTAATACCAAATCATATGGTTTTTACTACTATAGATTTGTAGTATATTAAGTATCTGCATTTAGTCTTTTTTATTTTTTTAGTTGAGCCAGTTAGTTGTAGACCGTTAATCATTTATACAAATTTCAGAAAATTTGTATTCAGAAAATTTTTAGAAGTCTCAGAAAATTTCAGAAAAAGTTTATTGAGCTCCTCAAAACATCCAACTAAAATATTGACTGATATTGCTTTAAGTTTATAAATTATATGGGGGTAAATTGACATAATTTTTGTATTAAGCAATCATTGCATAGCATGCAATTTATTTTTTTTCACTTTGATTAAGTTTATTGGGGCAACATTGGTTAATACAATTATATAATTTTCAGGTGTACATTATCATTTGACATCTGTATATTCTATTGTGTGTTTATCACCCAAAGTCCAGTTTCCTTCAGCCACCATATATTTGATCCCCTTTACCCACTTCACCCTCCCCCTAAACCTTATATTTGACCCCCTTTACTTCGTCTACCTTGGATAGCATGCAATTTACTCAAACTTTCTTTTGCGTCCTTACTTACAATTTTACATTTTTTTTCTTAAAACAGATTATATAGACAATTTCTAGATAGTGTATAGTTGGCTATTTTCCTTGGTGTTTTATTTTTAACTATATTTCCAATGGATGGTTGCTGGTATGGAATAATATTATTGATTTTTGTAATTTTTTTTTCTGGTGTCTGGCAAAGTTACTGGATTTTCTTATCAGTTCCACACTCTTATTTCTTCCTCTCTAATCCTTACACTACTTTTTTTCCCCCTTTTTTGTCCTCTCATTACAGAAGCTGACGGGGTCCCTGGAGGCTACGCCCTCTCACTGGGACAGGAAGTCAGGCCTCTCCCAGGATGAGTGTGGAGCGAAGCTCAGCCTTTATCATCGCACGGTGGTCTCCTGAGAGGCTACGGAATGGCCGCCACCATGGAGACTGTCTGCACTTGACTGCTCCTGAGCCTAGCAGGTCTTTGGCTGTCCCCTCCATCCTGTGAACTGCCCCACAGTCTGCCAATAAACACCTCTGTTTGGTAAGGTTTGCCAGAGTTGGTGTCTGTTGCTTAACCAAAGACTCCTTCCTAATTGGTATCCCCAGTGACCCAGCCATTCAACACCTCAGACTCCACCCCATTGCAAGATGCTGTGGCAGTAATGCTTGTAAAGGCAAAACATTAGACACAAACCGTGAAGTTAAACCACATGAAAATTCCATGTTATGGGACAAAAATGGTTTAATGTCGGCAATTTCAAATAGTTCTCTATCAAGAAAAGGTTAAATGAACTTTCATATTTTATAATGCTATGTAACAACTAAAATGAGATAGATCTATATTTGCTGCTGAGGAAAATTCTCCAAGACATATTATTACATACAAAAAAAAAGTAAATTTAAGAACAATAAATATATTTTTAAATTTTACAAAATAAAACAATATCTTTCTAGTAGATGGATATACACAAAGAAAATTCTGGAAAGTTCTAGAAGGAGACACATCCATTGATAGTAGCTGTTATCCAGGAAGGGGGCTGAGAATGAATGAGGGAACAAAAAAGACTTGAGCTTTGTCTGTGTTGTTTCGATTCCTTTACAGCGAGAACAGATTCATACATTGCTTAGTAAATATAACATGGTAGCCCCACCTTACACCTGGGGGGTACGTTACCCAGGGGGTGCCCGAAACCGCAGAGAGTATTGAACCCTATGTTTTTTCCTTTCTGTGCATATCTATGATAAAGTTTAATTCATAAATTAGACACAGTACAAGATTAACAACAGTAACTAATAAAATAGAACAATTATAAAAATAAATGTAATACAAATTACGTAAACGTGATCTCTCTCTTAAAATATCTTATTGTACTGAACTCATCTTTTCACTTAAAGGAAGGAAGCACTTCGCGGCTTCTCTGTGATATATCCGAACTGCTACCACTCTTACACTTTGGGGCCATCATTAAGCAAAATCAGGGTGACCTGAACACAAGCACTAATGCTAGGACAGTTGAGCTGATAACGGAGACAGCCACTGCACGACTGCCAGGCAGGAGTGTCTACAGCGTGGAGACGCCCGACGAGGCATGAATCCCGTCCTGGGCTGCGTGAGATTTCGTCACACCACTCAGAATGGCCCGAAATTGAAAACTTATAAACTGTTTATTTCTGGAGCTTTCGAGATAATGTTTTCGAACTGAGGTTGACCACAGGTAACTGGAACCACAGAAAGCAAAACTGAGGATAAGGAGGGTCTACTGCGGATCAACAATAATGCATCGAACGATCGGAATACAGCCAGCTCGCTCGTCTACACATTGCCAATGCTACTTTCACAAGACAGGCATCCCTCAGCCATGCTGCAGGCTGGTTCCAGACCACGGAAGTAAGGCAAGTATGGCAAGAAAGTGAGCTGTGATCTTTTCACTTTGGGGTGGGGTGTGGGGACTTGCCTGCAATTTGTAAAAAATGCAATGTCTGTGAAGCACAAGAAAGCAAAGCACAATAAAACAAGGTATGCCTGCATGGGAGTGAGCAGTTCCGACAGAGGCTATATGGCCCGCAAAGCTGAAAATATTTACTGTCTGGTCCTTTAGAGAAAAACTTTGTAGATCTCTGATCTAGAGCTGTGATTCTCAACCCTGGGCAGACATTAGGCTCACCTGGAGCATTTTTTTACGATCCGAATACCCAGGCCCCACCCTCACACAGAGAGATTTTTATTGGTCATGAGTGGAGCTTGGGCATTAACTGTTTTTCAGAATTTCCCAGGTGATCCTATGTGCAGCCAGGCTTGAGTGCTCTGATCTTGAGGATTAATTCCAGACTGAGCGTGGTTTCAAAGGCCCTTCGTGACCCGACCTGCCTCTCTAGGCTCATCCTCCCACACCCAGAGCCATTTCCTCTGCTCCACCGTATGGGACACACCAGGCCTGCACTTGTCTGCACTTTCTGCCTGGAATGTTCCTTCTTTCCATCTGCTTGGCAAGTGCTGAATCATCCTTCAGGCCTTGGCAGGATAGTCTCCCCCAAGAAGCACTGCAGACTCTCACTTAGTGTATCACACCAAAAGGCGTGACTTGTTCACCTGTCTGCCTCCCGTGTGACGGAGGGTTCCTGTCTTCATTCATAGATATCTCCCGGGATGAGCTCAATAAACATTTACTGAGTCGAAATAAACTGAAAAAATTATGTTTAATTGCCCCAAATCCAGTTCTACCAATGTATTTTGAGGTCCTCCCTTGTGTCAAGGAAAATAACACAGCAATTTAAAAACTGAATGTGTTTAATTACAAATAGACTAAACGATTTCCAAATTCCTTTCTCCATCATTACCTGAGTATCCCTAACTCTGTAGCTTGAAGTTCAAGGATCTGAAACTGTGGGTCTGAAGGAGATAGAGATAAGAGAGGTGTCAGTACTGGGTTTGTCTTCACCCTCGGGTAACAGTCTGAAGGATGAAGCAGAGGGATACCCAGTTTCTCACTAGAGAAGATCAAATTCTCATTCTCTTTCCAATTGGTGTTTTGGTGTGTAAACTGGTTTTCTTGGATTAGATTTATGGTTTTCTAGCTGAGGTTATTTTGTATGCCATGGAAATTTTCAATCGCATTAGCTTCCTTTCTGATTATGAACAAATAGGCAAGTTGCCCTTTTCCTGCTTTGTCCTTTATTAATTTCTGTCAAGAACCTGAGGTGTCTGGCCATGGGCACCATCCAAGTCAAAATCCACTGTGATTGTCAAGGAAGGGAGGAATAAAAATAATTAATGATCAATCCTACCTGCTACTTCAAATCACACGGCAGTTGTTCCAAGTTTTCATTATCAAAAGATTAAAAACTCTTTTTGATTCTGCTGGACTAATTGGCAGACAAATTTTTTTCTAACATGATAGTAAAGATATACAGATATTAAAATGCAGAGTTGATTAATATCTGAGTTTGAATGGAGAAAAGATCTTGGTCAATGGTCATTAATTTTAAAATATAGATGCACCTATGCCATGAAGTTGAAGGCAGCAAAGCTTCTAGCATGCTAAGCCATAAACAAATCCTAAAAGTAATAACCATCTTCAGCATTAATAGCAAATAGTCTGGTCAACTGTTAATCTTGAACTTGGAGAACAAGAATAGCATGTGTATTAGTTTCCTGTAACTGCTATAACAAATTTCTACAAACTTTGTGGCTCGAAAGCACAGAAGTTTATTTTCTCACAGTTCTACAGGCCAGAAGTCCAAAATCGGTATCACTGGATTGAAATCAAGGTATCAGCAGGGCCGCTCTCCTTCTAGAGACTCCAGGGAAGAATTCATTCTGGGCCTCTTACAGCTTCTGGTAGAGCCTGGCATCCCTTAGCTGGTAGCTACATCGCTCTAATTTCTGCCTCTGCAGTCACATCACCTTCTCTGTGTGCCACATTGCCCTCTGCCTCTCTCTTCTAAGGATACATGTGATTGAATTTAGGGCCCACCTGGATAATCTAAGATAATCTCCCCATCTCAAGATCTTAAACTTAATTACATCTGCGAAGTATAACATACAAGGTGACATCCGCAGGTCCCAGGAATTCGAATGTGGATATCTTGTTGGGGGGCATGTGTCAGCCTATCACAGGAGGGACATCACAAATCCAGTTAGCCCAGAAATTTCAGTGGAGCCCATGGTGTCACCCTTTCTCTAGGGGAACATTTTCTTGGTTTCAGCATCTTTTCTGTTCCCAGCTCTAGCACGGGCGAAGGGGCTGGCCTTAAGTAAAATGTCCTCCAGACTGGGTGGCTGGGGAAAGAGGCTACATTCTGAGATTGCAAATCAAGTAGATGGTTCTCCGCTGGTGACCGGAGAACAAAGGCTCGGCTGGGGCCAGGGACTGGCCAGCCCCGGGAATGTCTCCTTTGGATGGCCTCCCATAAGCATAAACCACAGGCCTTGGCTTCCAGGAGAAGATGAGACACGCAGACAGGAGACATGAAATCATCATTCCGGAAGATGACCGATGAAGCCCCAGGGAGTAAGCGATCAGAGCAGGAAGTTCAGCCACCTGGCCACCAGGGTGAGCTGAGGGACTTGGTGGAGGGGCTGGGGAGAAGGGACCCGAAGGGTTAAGAATGCTTTTATGGAAAAAGTAGCTGCTTGGGGAAGATTTCAAGGATTAGGGGAAACAGGAAATGAAAAGCTTTGCAGGCAGCTTGGGAACCAGAGGCTTCCTCCTCCCCCTCATTCTGTCCCTAAGGAATAAAGTGCAGGAAAATGCAGAAATCATGTGAAAACGCAGAAACCATGGGGCCTCAGTATCTTGAGCACAGTTTTAATTCCATATAAATAGCCTCCCCCGCAAGGCCTCTGTTGCAGACAGTGTCGGATGGGTCTGGCTGGGCTTTACGAAACAGCCACGGGTAGGTCTGCTACTTCTCAAGAAGAATGAGTTCCAGGACCTGAGACTGATGGCTCTTTGTTTGTTGTTTTTTTTGTTGTTGTTTGTTTTTTCCCTTGTTTGTTTGTTTTCATCTCAGATAATAAACACACGCTGTTTTATTCTAGAGGGTGTGTTTGAGAGGCTAGAACTCTGTTTCTTGGGGCTCTCTTCACATATTTCCACAGACTAGACGGTTTAAAACAACAAAAATTTTTTGACAGTTCTGGAGACCAGAAGTCCAAAATCAAAGAGTCAGCAGCACTGGTTCCTCTTGGAGGGCCTGAGGGAGGCTCTGTCCCATCTCCCTCTCCTACCTTCTGCTGGTGGCTGGCTATCCTTGGCTTTCCTCGATTTGCAGACACATCGCTCTGTCGTTACGTGGCATTCCTGTATGTCTCTATTTTCCTCTTATGAAGACGTCAGTCATTGGATTAGGGCACTCCCTACTCCAGTATGACTTCATCTTAATTTGGCTACATCTACAAAGACCTTAATTTGAAAAGAGGTCACAACCAGAGGCACCAGGGGTTAAGGTTTCAATATATCTGTTTGGAAGACACAGCTCAACCCATAACCCTCTCCTAGCGGGTATTCTGGGATGCTACTAGTTAGCTTGGGAGGCGTGGTTGGGGAAGCTCTGGGCCTAGACCGAAGCAGCAGCTGTGTGCTCAGGGAAGGTACGAGAAGTTTACGGAGAGCTGAGATCCCTGAGTGGTTAAAGTCAGAGAACACAGCGGGTCATGGCAAAAGACCTGCGGAAATATCCAACCAGATGTCCAACAGGACCAAAGGAACGTCACATGGCCTCAGTGTCTCCTTTCAACAGTTTTTTTTCCAACATTCTGGTGTTCCACTCTTTCAATCATACACATACATACCCAGTACCTGCAAAACAGGGCATAAACCACGAGCCTTAGCTTCCGGGAGCCCTTCTCCAGGGAAAAGATGGGACAAGATATTCAGAAGAAGAGACACAAAATCATTTTTCTAGAACATATATGATAAGGCCAAAAGGAGCAAGCATTGGAATTTTAATAAAAACTCCCGCAGATTTTCAGGCTGTGAAACACGGCCTCCCCACTTCACAGCTGAGGAAACTTGTTTAGCAAAGGGACTGTGGCTTGGGTGAGGCCAGCCACACAGGTGGTCATTGGCCTAAACAGGACGAGAGCCCCGTGAGCCAGGATGAGCATGATTTGTATGGCTCTGCCCCTTGTCCCTAAAATGTGATTCGTTTACAAGAAAAGTAGGATGAGAAAAGGATCAAATGCCTGGATGCCTGGAGCAACGTGCAGAGAGTCAGGTGGAGAGAGAAAGGGGAGGGGAGAGAAGACCGATCCTCTTGGAGGAAGAACATCTTAGACAGGAAACTGTCCCTGAATTAGAAATAGATGACTTCGAAGGAGGAAGCCAGTTAATACCATAGAGGACAAGGAGAGAGAAAATTGAGAAAAAAAGGATTAATCAGGAGGGAGGATGGCAGAAATCTTTTACGGCGCCATTTTCGTATATGATGAGAGACTGAATCTAAATTTCTGTGGATCAAACCAAACCGGAAGCAGGGGAGCCAGACCACTGGCCTGAGGACTTAGGCAGTGAAGAGGGGGATAAAATCAGACAGCGACCCAAGAGGGCGGCAAAATCGGAGCACACAAAAATGATGGATTTTGTCCCCTCTAAGATGCGGCACGTGCATCCAGTTAGAAAGCACACAGAGAAGGACGGAGACGTGGAACCTCCTCTTGGAGCCATGTTGCTATCCTCTTCTCTCCTGTAACATCTACACCCTTTAACGCATCCTTCCCACAGCCACGTTAAGTCTCCGTAAGTCTCTCTCCTGTTCCAAGACAGCGATGACTCTAGTTCCCTTCTGCGAGGCCGAACATCTCTGCCCGAATTTCAAGGATCCTCTGCCTCAACCTTATTCCGTAGACCCTCGCCCTGCTGAATATCATCTCTATGCTTTGGATTGGGGGTGGACTTTTATATAACATTTAATTTATTAAAAGGGCATAAGAAGAAAATAAGAAACATCTGTGCTCCCTTCACCCAGCTTAAAAAAATAAAACTGGACCCATCATTTGAAATCTGCTGTCACCGGTCGCGTCCCCCCCACTCCAAGGCAACCTCTAACTGAATTTGGAGGTTACTATTCTCAGGCATTCGTTTCCCACAGACATGTCTCCCAGAGCCGGAGAGCGCCTTAATGTGCATTTTAAAAACTCCGTGCACTGTATCTATTATTCTACAACTTTTTTCGTGACGTATTCCTGCGTGTTCCCTCCATGTTAATACATGCAGCTCTGCCTCGCTCCTTTTTGCTGCCCATTTCCCCCCCAATGTCACACTCGTTGCTTATTTTAGGCAGGAACTGAAAATACAGGCTTGGGAATCAGATGACCTGGGCTCAGATCCTATCTCTGCCACTTATTTCAGGCAAAATACTTTATATCTCTGAGGCTCAGTTTTTCATTTATAAAATGGATATGATAAAAACAGTCTCCCCGCAGGGGAGAGAACCCCTGTACGGGGCTGGGGACAGTGCCTGCCACGAAAAAGTGCTCTCTCTCTCTATTGACTCTTATTATTTTTCTATCCACATGACTGTCAGGAAAACCATGCTGAGAAAAAAGGTCAGAACCAAGTCCTGGGCTCAGAAATCTGAGGCAAATGTCAAAACAAGAATGTCATGTGTTTGCTGATACTAGATGGTAGAACGAAAATCAGTACAAATAACTGAAGACGGCAGCATTCAGCTATTAAACTAAGCAATGGTCATCTATCTTATTTATGTAAATCATGCAAATCTTTCTTGGACCATTCATCTCGGGGACGTTTTTCTTTTAATCAAAAAAATAATAAAATGTTAACATTTTTTAAAATAAATAAATAAATGAAAAAAGAAATGATTTTCAATTTTTCAGATTCTACAGATGAAACATCGTTGGTACATGAATAGAGGACTTATGAAGGCAAATAAAGTGTTAACAAGGCTGTGACTCATGATGATAATATGTGCCACCATCTGATCACCAGGAATCTGAGCCAGTCATTGTACCTTCTGGAGATTCTTGGCCAGCTTATTTGGCCTGGGTTTGTCAGAATGTTCCCTGTCAATATCACCAAGTGTTGCAGCAAAACAAAATCAATTCCAGCATGGGACATGAAGGTGGCTATTAAATTCGTTGGATTTATCCTTCCTATCATTTCATTAAATATCAGGACATCTAATCCAGTGCCCAATGGCAATTACTTCAAACTTTGTGCTATTTTGAATTACTCACTATTAGATCAAACTTTCGTTTATCTTTAGGACGTATATTATACTACTGATTGTTTTCCAACAGAAAATGAATGTGTTCAAAATGGACCTGGAAATTGCTATGATAGTTTTTCTGGTGTTGGAAAGAGTGAGTTTTTACGTTTTTTTTTGTCAGTGGTTTCCGTCAGCATCAACAATGAACCATTCACCCAGAGAGGTTACCCCACATTTCCTACCCCTTTCTGACAGGAAGGTATGTATCCCTTTCATTGTGAGAATAATTTGGGGCAATTAATAAAGGATAAATTATGGCAGCCTGAAACCATCTATATCACATGTACAGAGGTCTGGCGACAGTCGAAATTGTGCCAGCCTGAACCAGCCCATTCGCCAGCATGCTCCTCGAAATTTACTATCAAACATCGAATGGGCACGACTCGGTCCCTGAATAATGAAGCAATTTATTCTCAAAAGCAGACTGTCTAGAAAAAGAAATAACGCAAGCTCTGTCATACGACAATGAAATGTTATCAACTCCAATAACGGTAAACAGCATCATACAATTTATAAACCATTCTCGTCTTATTAAGGGGCTGGTCCTCAGAAGATGCCTTCTGGCTAGGATTGATAGCACTTCCTCTATTGCTTTCTGCAAAAAAAATTCCTTTTCTCTTCTCAATTTCCTGGCGTAGTTTGTAAATGGAGGCTCATTTCCTCCTCTCTATTCAGTTCTGTATTTTTAACTCTCAAGAGTTTTTCGTAGAATACTCCAGCACGAACCTCAGACTGCCCCTCTGTTCACCTACCCAACAGGCCAAGGAAACCAACTTACTTCTCAGAGCGTATTCTTTGGGCTCCACTGAATTCAGATCAGAAAGGAATTCATCAGTGTCTTGCATGCACTTGAGAGAAATATTTCTCGCAGGAGAAACAAAAGGTAATAGAAACTGAAAAGAAAGTAGACAAAATAGTAAAGTCAGGACCATCATTGTTCCTTAACCTGTCAGGATAAAGCTCCCCTCTTAGACAAAAAGCCTTATATATTTATGAAACACTAGTCTATAACATGTTGAGGGGAAATATGACATTGCTCACTCCTTAACAGGCAGAAACAAGCTGTGTCTCCTCAGCCACCTGCAAAGCGGCCGAGATCCACAAACCATGGAAACCAATTTATACACAACTTGTTATTGTTGGGTAAAATCTCACTGTAGATATGGGGGCTGCTGACCACCTGGCTTCCATTAGTTATGCAGATTAACATGGATAAGGCCAGATTTTCTCTGGTTAGACGGTCTTACATAGATCTCTGGGTTTAAAAATATACCGAGGATGGTATGAGGCAATATGGAGTTTTTCCCCAGAATCATTATGAATCCAACCTATAAAACATTTGGAGAAGCGATCAGCAAAGGAGAACTTCTCCGTGATCATCTGGCTATTCCACGCATCTGTTCATGTGTTTGCCCCACTTGAAAGTAACATAGGTGTGGGAGTGATGAACTCCCCCACGGAAGGAGTGGGATAAATAAGGACATCATCTCGTGGGGCTCAGAACACACATCCTGGGAAGGAAATGATGCTGACAGAAAACCATGGAGACAATGCTCATCTGCTTTAAGGAAACATGAAACGTGTGGGTCTGGATTCCTCAGGGTGTAAATATTTTCTTTCCAGAAAGGGCCTCTTTAAATAGCAACCTCCCTAATTACATTTAAAATGTGATGCAAACCTTGTTTACACTGTGGGAACGAGTCCATACCTGGCCCGTGAGTGGCTGAGACTCAGCTGGACTTCCTGTGGGTCATGGTTTCACAGTGGCCTCTAGTGTCCCAGACCTTTGGCTGAGTCTGTTGGGGCTGCTGTATCAAAATGCCAGACCAGTCCTTATAAACAACAGAATTTTGTTTCTTACTTTTCTGGAGGTTAGAAGTCCAAGATCAAGGTTCCTGCATGGTCATGTTCCAGTGAGGGCCCTCTTCTGGGTGACTAAATAGAAAAAAATCTCTAAAACTTGGATTTATTTCCAAGTCAGTTGTTGATACAGTGTAGTCATTGAAAATATAAAAACGCTTTTGGAATTCAGTGATAAATACTCCATCTTTTGTCGACTGGGAGAAAACAAAATAGTGAGCAGAATACACACCTACTTTTAATAATTAGTATAAAAACCACCTAAATGATTTTAAAATACCTCTTAAATAAAAAGGCAAAAGGTAATCTTACTTTCGGGAAATTAGTAATAGCTGAAGACTCTTCTAATGTTTGTCCCAAGCCTTAAGAAAAAAAAAAAAGATCACTAATCAGGTTCAAGGAGACTCAGTTGTTGTCTTTTTATGAAGACATTTTAACCACCTGTTTTATGCCAGGCGATGCGCTAGGCATAAAAATAGGACGTGAAAATAAATAACGCCTACCTTTCCCGAAAGCGGGCCTTTATCACTTCCCGAGGCAGCAGCAATCATCTCGCTGGTGCCATTCACGCCGCAATCATTTTAGTCCAGTAACTAGCTCAATGAAAAGGAAAGAGCGTTAGGCCTCTCATCACCGGGCAATGAATTTGAGAAAACAAGGATTTGTTTTTTGCTGACAAGGAAAAGGATCAACCTGAGGGGAAAATCGTAACTAATAGCTGCTGCTCTCAGGCTGCCGGATGAAAACCACGCCTCATGCAACGAGAGGAAATGGAGACCACAGATTAGAAAGCAGGCAGAGATCATGGACGGCTCGGGACATGAATCTGGAAGATGGCAGGCCATTAGCAAATCAGCATAAAATGTCAGGAGTGTAAGTGCTGGGAAGAAAAATCGTGCAGGGCAGCGTAATGGAGAGTGGCGAAGCTGTGTGCGTGTGCTGTCGCTGGGGGAGGGCGCACGCCAGCAAAGTGACCCAGAAAGGCTCTCTGAGCAGGTGACTCCTGAAGTAAAAAGGCCCACGCGGGGAATAACGACGAAGGGAAGTCAAGTGCCAGGCCCCGTGGAGGGAATGAGCGTGTGCGCTAAAGCAACAGCCGGGAAGCAGTGGCGAGAGATGAGGTCGGTGAGCGGACAGGATGCGGGCAACGGAAGGTCCACTGGGGTCTCGTAGCTACTGAAAGGCACACGCTTCTGTTTATCTTGGTCTCTTCTACAATAACTGACATCCTCAAGTTGTTGGGGTGGTGTCTTATTCAGAGGCGAGCGAGAGTCTAAGCTTTGAAGCGTCCCCGCCGTGACGACAGCACTCCCTGGGGCCACGACAGCTCAGTGGTTCCTTGAAGGCAGACTGATTCCCCAGGGGGCAGAGAGGCTGAGGAATGTCCATGTCTTTTCCTCTCGCATCTCGGTCCTTCCCTTCCCCTGACTGACAAGTGCAATTCACAACTAGTAGCTGCTGGATGTAACTCTCTGCCTACGGCCACCACGATCATTGCCACCATGCACCAGAATGAATAAATTTAATCTGTCCCTGCTTTGTATGATCTGCAGAAGAGTCAAAGCAGGAGCATTGTTCTGGCCAAGTATTGGGCATCCCATGCCCGAGGCTAGGCTGCTGCCAGGGGTCACCTTCCGGCTTCTGGAGCAAGAGGCAAGATCCATCTCTTGCTGAGAGTCATACAATGGCAGAGTCCCCAACGCTGGAAGGGTATCAGACACTCATTTGACAAAATCATTACCTCTACTTAGCGATGTCTTCTACCTTTTTCAAGAAAGGGTCCTTCCCTTTGACACACGCAGCTCTGCTTCTCCTGACTCTCGCCAGCATCACGCCATCCTCTCCAATCAGATCTATGCCTTCTATGCTCTTTCACCAAATAAATGGTATTTATTCTCCAGAAATAACCAATTAAATTAAACTGGACTTGACCCGAAAATCAGACATAGTGGACTCTAACTACAGAGTTCCCCTAGATACAAATAGTCTTGCAAAGGATTGCGTTGAGAAACAGACCTGCCTGGTAGTGTAATTTAGAAGAAAAGCTCCAGGACAAGCAGCTTGCAATAAAATAGCAAATTGAATAATCAGTTCCTTTAAATGCTGTGAAACATTATAAATCATGCTACTTGGAGTCAGAACTAACCTTGTAGACTGAATTTAGGAACTAGTAAAGAAAATTTTTTGGGAAGTGCTATTCTGTTTCCTTAAGTAAAAACAGCCACTAGAAAAAGGGTTTAGGATAAACCTGGTGAGGTAATTAGAAAAAGGTAAATACAGAGTGCAGAGTAACGGTTCCAGCTCACAGCCTGCCTGTAGGGGATAAAGTGCATGTTGACAAGAAGACGGGTGCAGAGGAGGCACCTCTGAAAGTGCGTTCTGGGTTGTCTGCCAGCACCCCGTCTCCCACTGGCACCCCAGATCCATCACGCATCCCTCTCTGTCCTGCTTTGTGCCCCGCTCGCTGACATTACAGGTTGTTTCTGGGGCTTCCTTGTCCTCTGGCTTTTATTTGGCTTTGACGAGTGAAAGGTGCAGGCAGGAAATCTTTGAGTGTGACGAGACAGCTTCTCTGTAATGTCCCTCCCATGCCCTCCTGCTCCCAGTGGCTCTGGCTCTTATGGAGAAACCCTGTTCTGGGGCTCCAGCTCGGACGCAGCTCAGCAGGCCTGCTCCCCACCAGTGCCAGTCCCTGGGTGTCTCAACATCCCTCTTTCAGACCATGGCTCTGTATGTAATCCCTTCAATTTTTATTTTACGTTAAACCTCTTTTAATGTGCTATTTATGTCCTGCTAAGACCCTAATTCATTCAGGATCTAATGCTGGGCACTCCCAGATCTACCTTTCCAACAAAGGCAGCAAACGCGAATGAGCAAACTCCCAGAAAAACATAGGCTTAAGATAACGAAAGTTCCATCACTCAGGGAATTAAGAACCTTTCCTAAAATTTGCACCAAAATCAAATGGGATAGTAGGGAGGTGGAAATGGATGTGACAAGAGAATGTTCTTTTTTACAAGAAAGACTGACAGTAGCCAAGTCTCCAGTTCAGCCTCACACCCAAACCACGCAGACCGAAGCTGGCTATTCAGAATAAGTGGTTTGGGGGTAACGACGACTACAAAATAACAAGTGGCTAGTCCAGAAGCCTCAAGTAGCTGGAAGAGATGCTCTTTGCAGATATTTAGTTTGCATTGCCATATCCCTAAGGTATATAATTAACTCTGTAGAAATGTTAAAGTCATAATTTCAAAAAGAAACTTGAAATAAACAAGAAGGTTCAAGTGCCCATTTAAATGAAGAATGAATGGTGTAAGAATAGGAGCCCAGCTTTTAAGGTAACTATATCTAGGTTCCTTAGTTATACGCTTAAAATAAAATTAAGAGCTACATTCTAGAACCCTTATGGCATCGTGTGTGTGTGTGTGTGTGTGTGTGTGTGTGTGTGTGTGTGTTAACTAAATGGTAGTAGCATTCCACATTTGGCACACGCCTCTATTTTCAGACCCTTCTTTGGGTAGGTGAATGGTTCTTTTAAGTTGTATTTTATTTTGTGAAGTTCTTCACATTTTCCTCTTCCAAGTAGCCATTTAAAAAAAGTACGCACAGCATGACAAATATGTAATATGACGTAATAATATTTTAATCTTGGCCAAAGTTTCCAACAGAAAATTTCCGTCTGGTTAAAGACCCTGAGATAGAACTCATCAGCCCACTGGCCCCGGGGAGAAGCATCCAAGTGAGCTTCGGGTGGGGCAGTTGGTTGTTATTTAGAATACTTATCGGAGTAGGAGTGAGGAATTTGCAGAAAACGTGTCTGGGAGGAAGAAGTGGTCTCTACTGTGTAGTCTAAGCCCACGTTTTACTGTTGCTCATTTTGTTTTTATCATTGCTGGCATTCTTCATGATGTATCACTATTACTCAGATATTAATAAAGTTGTCCAGCCACACACAAAAACGTATCTTGCATGTATTGCTACAGCACCAACTTCCCCACTAACTAGCTGTGATTTTGACTTGCATATTTCTGTTTAAGTAATGTCAACCTTGAAAAACATCTATTTAAAGGAAATTACCTGGGTTCGAACTTCCGACGAGACTTACCCTCTTTGTTTCTCTGTATCCCAAGGCATGAATTCATCTTGACACTACTTCTGAAATTCTACCTGCAACTGCAGCCTCTTCTCAAGTCCACTCCCACCACCCTAGGTCAAGTCCTCATGCTCATGTGTATTAGCACCGTAGGTACAATGATTTCAGCTTTATTCCTGTGACAGTCATTTATGCTGCTCAAATATTTTCAGCCTTCTGCATTCTGGGCACATGGAAAGATTGCACTTCTGGCCTCCTTGTAATTAGGTGAGACCATGTGACTGGTTTCGGCCACTGAGTTGTAACAAGTGACATCTGCCACTTCTGAAACAGAGTGCCCTTTCCTCTGCCACAGGAACCAGCAACTTTTGTGATAGTGGGTAAGGGGACAAGATTTGGAGCCCTGCCTCCAGTCAACCCACAGTGGACATCAAATGTAAGAAATATGTCTTCTTGTTATAAGCCATCAAGATTTAGGGTTGTAACCACAGCATAAACTAACTTATTCTGATTGATACACTCCTCTACCATCCATCCTAAACACTGTCACCAATTAATCTGGTTATGTCACTCTCCCGTTCAAAGAAATCTCTACTGGAGTACAAACAGCTTAGTCCATCATTCAAGGATCTTTGCAACTTGACCCGAGCCTGTTCTGTCGCGTCAGCAACCACTTCCCCACCAAGGAGAGGGAATGGGCTTCCTGAGAATTCACGAGCATATCCCAGTTTTCCGCCTTTGGTCTGGCTATATCCTGTTTCTCAAATGCCCAGACAACCATACGCAACATCTACAACTAACAAGGTGTGGAATTCACAAGTCCCAATGTGGATTTTTGCTCAGTATTCACATTTACCTGAAACATTCACGTCCTCGTTAATGGCTAAGAATTTTCCACAGTGGCCCTTCCCAATATTATTCCCTCTTCCTGGAACTATTAAACTTGTTAGATCTTCTCATTTTGTCCTTCTAATCGCTTTCACATATTTCATCTCCTTATCTCCGTGCTGGATTCCAGGGAACAGTTTCGTGATCTATCTTCTAGTTCACCGATTCTCTCTTCAGCTCAGCCATCCGGCTTTCTTCCCAGGGTTACGGCACCCTGTTTTCCTTCTCTGGGTGTCGGCTTCTTCATTTTGTGCCTCTGGGCATTTTTTTTAAAACTTTCTTGGATGCTCAAGTAGGCATTTAACAGATGCTAATTTCATATTATCAAGCATTTCTGGGTATTTAAGGGTAGACAGACTTCCAGGTTATTGTATAAAAACTATAGTGCCACAAACAAAAATTCTAGTATCGTGTTTTGCACATACTTTTTATTTGTTGAATAAATGAATATTTGTCAATATGTACATAAACACATAGAGCGAGCACTAGATTTAGAGCAAGAATATCTGGGTTCTAATACGCAAAGCCACTTACCAGCTATGAGGGCTTAGGCAAAGAATTTAAGCAGAGCTCAGCTTCCTCAACTGTGAAACTAGGCCAGGAAGACCTGTGCAGCCCACCACACAGGTTTATTGCAAGGTTCAAATGCAGAAACATTATGAAAGTGCAATGAATACAACTTAGAGCAATACAAGTATAAATAGAACAAGTAACAGCAATTGAATTTCAAGTTGAGGAATACTTAATCATGCCCTCGGATTACACCGATGTCCTGATGGAGTCGACAAGAAAGTTGACAAAATAGCTGATTGCTAAGGAGAACAAATACGTCCTTCTTCTGAGTGGGAAGAATTCTGCAATATCCTGTAGCCTGTCCCTGCAATGAATCACTTCCTAAGTTTCATGAGGATGTCACAGTCCCACCATCAATAACTCTCTCACAGAAGGACAAGGGCCAAACGTCCCACGTTTATTTACATGTGAAATGTGTTTAATACAGTTATGACGGGTGTAGTGCGTAACACCTCACAGCAGCAAGACCTTCTGAGCAACCGAATGCTGACTACGGTAGAACCATGCAAGTATCTATATATACACAAAGGAACTGCTTTTCTTAAAAAAAAAAGAAAAAGAAAAAGTACAAAACACGTTTGGGGATAAATACAAGATATAAAATGCCAAAGAAAACACAAAAACGAAAACCGAAAAATATAACTTTCCCAGAGAACTAAAAACGGAGGGGACAGAACAGTACCTCTGCTGCACTTCAAATAAAGCAGAACTACCGAGAGTAAATATACTTATTGAAATGAACGAACTAGACCCAGGCGGCTCAGTGCTTAATCTAATGGCTGATCGCCGAGCGCAGGCTGCTGCATTGATAAGTTGGTGGTTAAAGCTGAGCATCCCAACTCTAAGTACCAGAATGTTCGGCAGTAGCACCCAGGAAATGCCAACTCTTGAGACAGCAAAGGGTGAAGTCGACTACGATTTCTGTCTTCCTGTCAAGAGCCAGAGAAATACTTGATATCTTTAGTTGTTGTCTTTATAATAGTTAATAAATTACATGACGAAAACTCGACTATATAAATCTATTGGTCTAACTACGTTATTTGTAACTTTTACAGTAGTCCAGCCCTTTCGTAACTTTATCTCTTTGTGCTCTTTAAGCCAGCCTTGCAAATCTGACCAGAAAACCACCAGCCCGCATTTTTAGATATTTTGAGAATACCCTCCTTCCCCATTCTAAGATGGAAGGAAGGAAATTCACCTTTCTCACTGGATTTCTGGCCTAAGTTTTCATTCACCACGGGGAAAGAAACTAGCTGCAAGGCTGCTTTAAACACTGGTTGGCATGGCCTGGGGAAGATGCCACACGCCGCCGGAGTGCGGGTGTGTCTGGATCACGCACTCCCGGGCTTCGAGCAGGCACGTTGAGGATAGTGCTAAGACACTTAAAAGTCCCTAGTGTTTTGAGACCCACGATCACCTACGATTTATGTAGTGAATGCTAAAAATTAAAAACACTAAAAAAGGCATTGTCTTAGCCTGGAATTAATTAACCCTTTTAAATCCATAACATACAAAATGGTTTATTTGAGTTCAGGAACTGCCCCTGTTACTAAGGAACTCTGTGTTAAAGAAATAATACAAAAAGAAAAATTCTAACCCCCCAAAAAAAAACAAACTCAAAACATTTCCTACTAAATACTGATACAAACATGTAACAAAGAGTATAAAAAGTTATTCATTTAAATATATACAAACTCTTTTAAACTCAAATACGGTTTTAATACTTATTGAGGATAAACACGACGAGGTGAAGAAGGTACGCGCGGAAGGAGAATATATCGCAACAGCCTGGACAGTACTGTCAACTCTATTATTCTGCAAACTTTTTGTAACAAAAACGTCTGTTTTAATTCCAATGTGGACAGGGATTTCCCTCACGGAAGGTCGGTCTGTGGCTATTTCTCAGCTGAACTCGCTCTTTTGGATTTAATGAAGGCCATGCCGTGGGTCCGCATGTGAGCGTTTAAGGCAGCTTCAGTTTCAAACGTTTTTGCACACACTTTGCACTTCCTGTCGGACACGGCGCCGTGGGACGACCCGTCCTCGGGGCTGGGCTTGTTCTCCGGCTGGTTCTCTTCCCCCGCCCCGTTCTGCTTGGACACCGGCTGAGGCTCTTTCAGCTTGTGCACGATGAACAGGTGCCTGGACAGCGAGACGTGCGACGTGTAGCAGAGCCCACACTCGCGGCACTGGTAGGAAGACCCGTCCGATTTGTGCTGCGGGATGTGTTCGTGGAACTGCAGCAGATTCTCGGTGGTGAAGCCGCACACGGCGCATTTGTGAACCTTAAAGACGTTTATCTTTAGCTTTTTCAGCGGTTGAGTAATTGCTCCCCTGGGAGGTCTGAACTCTAAAACTGGTTCTTCCAACTTCCGCTTGGGGCTGGGAACCTTTGAGATAAAAACAGACACAAGTGAAAGCCGTTCTGCCCTGTGGGTGATAAATGACCAGCTCTCCTGGACTCTACAGCCGCCAGGAAAACTGTACTGTGACCTTGGGGATTTGGGTTTTCTCACAGCTGCGCGTCTGCCTCCCAACCCGAGGCTCACGTCTTTCACCCGCTCCACGAATAGGACTGGCCCTGCGCAACCAGGCATCGCTCCGGCCCACGGGCCCAGCAGGGGACAGACGAGTCCCTGCCTCCATGGAACACAGGTGCCAAGGGAGTGTGACAAGCAGCAACCAAAGTGCCAATCCACAGTGTGTCACACACAGGAAGACAACGCACGGGGGAGAGGGGATGCGAAGCAGAGCGGGCAGCAGGTGGTTAGGTTACCTATCATGTGATGGCGACAGCTGAACAGAGGCCTGTTGCAGGAGGACACGAGCATGTGACCACATCCCGCATCAGGGAGAGTCCAGACACGGGAGCTGTGCCTGCGAAGGCCTGAGCTAGGGCGTGGGGGGATGAGGAGGGGGAGCAGGGCCACCAGCTGAGTGCGTAGATGGGGCCAGGGAGACGCTGGGCTGGGTGGACTGAAAAGCACCTTGTGCGAGAGAAAATGCTGATGCTGCCTTTTCTGTGACTAAGACGGGGAGCCATGGGAAGACTCAGCTGGTCCAGGAACTGCCCGTTCCCGCCCACTCCCTTCGTCACCCTCCTCTCCCCTCGGGCCAAGCCTTCCTCCCTCCTTTCCAGCTTTCCAGATCCGACCCACATCGAATCCCCTTCGTTTCCCTCTCCAAAACGCCAAGCCAAAGGCTCCCTCTCATCTTTTCTGCCCTGTTCACAAGCCTCCTCTCATATATCCTGACCTGAAGGTACGACCCCAAACACCTTGACCTGAAGCTGCCCCCCACCTATATTCTTTAACGCCCCCTACCCACCCCCCATCACTTAAGGGAAAGAATTACTACCTAATGGGACACTAGCCTGGCTTGGATTCTGACTGGCCTGACTCAATGATTAACTCCTTGGAAGCACACACAGGCTTTATTTACCCAGGTACATTCTACATGGTGCCAAATACAGCAGATCCCTTAGACACTTGCTGAACTGCTGCTTCACCGAGGACACTCGGCACACACATGCCTTGTACACAGGTTAATATATCGTGTGACCTGGCCCAAGCTCACTATCCACTGATGTAAGAATAAGGCACAAATCTGTCGTTTTATCTTTCATCGTTACAAAGAGAAGCGAAAAAGAACGATTTTTATTCGGACCCTGTCACAATCGATAACGTTCCTAGTGAAAAACAATCTCGCTTTATACATTCCTTCTGGTTAAGAGATCGTTTTGGTGAGTCAACATCAAATTTTTAAATTTATTTATAGAAGTAGATCCCTACAGCTATTTCTGGAAGGATACAAAAGAAATTCAATGAGAGGTACCTCTTGGGAGCAAGAGGAAAGGTCAGAATGGGTGTTGAAGGAGATGACCTATCATCTTATACCTTCACGCATAGCCTGAATTTTTAAAATTGTGTAACCGTAGAAAACTTTAAATGAAAAGAATGAATGCAAAAAGCAAGTCGATGCAATTTCACCGTAAAGAGAACATGTGCAACGTCTGACCTTGGCGTCTTCTTTTATCTCTGTTTCCTCCTCGTTGGTGGCTTCTGTCATTTCTTTCAAATCGGGATCCTTGATACCGTGCATGAGCTGGATGTGTTTCTCCAGCATCAACCGTTTCGTAAAGGTCCTCCTGGAGTCTGGGCAGTGCCTGTGGAGCAAAAGGCAAGAAGATATAACCTCCTTGCTGAAAAGTAACCTCCTTGAAGAACACACCTGCTGCTGAAGCACCTTCACTGGCCACACGCACGCTCCGAGAGCGCAAGATAAGCTGCGTACCACAGCGAAATGACAGTTTTGTTAGGAATCACCGTTTCTAATGTGTGGAAAACATTCTGCAGCTTTTAAAAAAAGTCTTCTGTTCGTTTTTGTGTCTTACGGGACCAGCCGATACTGGTTCAGATGGAATATTTATTTTCTAGGTTTGGTTCAAGTGTCACTTAATTTGCAATTCTAGATGGCTTTAATTTTAAAATGGAGAATGTTCAATTTTGAAAAGTTTTCTTTACAATGACTCTCACAGTGTTCTCTCAGGATTTACAACACGAGAGACACTTTAATACAAAGAGAGCCCCTCGGACTGCTTCACACCGAGGTTGTTATTGTCCACTCTGCCAGAACAAAGAGAGGACAGAGCGTCTCACTCTGCTGATTCCTTCATGGAGGCACACATGTCATGCACCTGCTTCGAATCCTCGCACCCAAAGACATGAGTTCATTCAGAGACTCAAATGTAGAAAACTGTGAACAGATACCCAAAATAGGTCAATTATTGAAGTGTTCATATTTTATCTTGTGTGGAGGGAAAAAAAAAACCCAGTAGATTGTGAATATAGTTTCTCTTTGGAAGAGAATACAAATTTACTGTTTTCTTAATAAAACAGGCCAAAACAGGTAAAAAAAAAAAAAGTTAATGACCATGGTGATTATGGATGCTAGAAACCAGACATCAAAAATAACACTGCAGTAAAGAGGGATGGAAAGTACCTCATTGTCATAGGTAGACCCAACTTGCTGCCTTCAAAAAAAGCTTCTGGGGAATTTACAGTGGTTGGTCCCACGCCGTCAGGATAGAGGCCCCGTACACGGAGGCGGTGGGAGCCGGCACCAACACCGAGCAACCCGCGAAATCGCACGACCATCCGAGCATTTTACTGCCATGCGGTGACATCCCGGGGAGATAATCAGAGCCCATCACATGGCAGATTCCGCCACGCCGGACTTCCTTTCCATCCTCCGCCAAGCCCAGGCCTCTCTTCTGAATTCTCTGATTCTTCCCATGCCATCTCAACACACAGGCTTTATGTGTTCATCTCACCAAAATCATTTTCAGCTTCGATTTCACTGACGGAGGGTCTAGATCCCTGTTTTCCTCCCCAAGGAGCTTCCCCTCACTAATCAAGGCACAGCGAAGCCAGGCTGACCTGCACGAGTCTGCGAAGCCACACGGAACATGCGCACTACAGACCGGCTACGGGGCTTCTGCGTCTTCTAGTTCTTTCTTTTACCGGAAAATGCCGTAAAGTAAGTAACCTTGTTACATCAACTCACTTTCGGAACGTTCTGGCTGAGTGGGTGACAGAGCTTTTTCACTAATGATAATACAACAAGCTCTGACTTTCAGAAAGTGGCTTGCGACCATCCCCTGCATGGCATGGTCCACTTGGCGTGTTGGCCCACTCGGCCCCACGCGTTTGACCTCTCAGCCAATAGTGTGTGTCCAGAGAAGGTGGTGAACTCCAGCCAAGGGGCAACGGGTCCAGCCGAGGGCTGACTCCATGACCTGCCCTATCAGGGCCTGCTCTGGACCACTGGGGACAGCAACCAGACTCATCAGCCTGCCAACACCGGCCACTCCCTGTGTGTAAAGGGACCGAAAAGCAGATCACGCAACCAGGCACCTGGGAACAAGTCACGTCTCCCAAGTCCTTGCTAATAAAATACATACCTCTGGACAACAGAAAAGAACACAGGAATCTGCGTGGGGTGTGCAAGTAACTGCTCCTTTCTAAGTTTACTATTTTTAAATGTTACAACCCAATCAAGAAACTGTATGACAAAACAACAGAATATAATTAAGCAATGAAATCTATAAACCGTGGAACAGAGAGGGTGGGAAATGGAAAATGGTAAAATACGGAAAACCTCGGAGCTCCGGCTTAACCCTTCCACTGGCTTCCCACGTTAGAGACCATGACTTACGAGCAGGTATAAACTTTCCTGATGCCTTTGTGCTTGATCCGATTGTGGCGGCACAGGCTGTGCGAGGAGCTGAAAGATTTGTCACACTGGCGGCAAGGATGCTTTTTCATTTGCTTTATCAGGAGAAAGAAAGAAAGTCACTTAGGAAAATAAAAACAGAAAACACTCTTAAAAACTAAGAATTCTTTCCTAAGAGTTTAATATTCATAATTGTTTAGCGATATAGTAACTAAACTAGAAGATTCTTTTTAAAGATGTTAATAAAATGAGAAGGCAGGGCTGGGTAACCAGGAAGAGGCTAATTTCTAGAGAATAGGACAAACTATCATAGAGTAAAAAATTATGTTTTTTTTTTTTCTCAAAAACACTTATGTTTTTGATTCAACACAAACACCCCGGTATTTGAAATAAGAGAAAATGTTAAATAAATTTTCTTTGCAATAGGTGTAATAAATGTTATTTTTTTAAAGCAGATAATATATGAAAACATAATTCTTCAGTAAATACCAAATAAAGCCATCACTGAACTTACTGTGTCCAGAAAAAATGTGTCAGCTTACCTGATGTGCCATTTTAAATTAAATATCTGGATAATTTTAAACAGTTTAACTTTCCCCCCCTTATTGGGTAATTATTCCTTATATAAGGGGAGAGTTTTCCAGAAGGCCTTTTATTTTAAATAATACCATTTGGTTACCTTAAGAACACAAAAGTTTGAAACTACTTTATAGAGACTGCCTGTTGGTATAGGCAGCGTCTGTATGTATTTGCGAGGGAGAGAGAACAGGAGAAAGCTATGGAGAGAAGCATAAAAATCAAAAGTTACCGGTTTCCTACTTTGGCTAAGACATGTTACATTTATGTATTTCCATGGTAAAGTAAAATTAGTGGCTTAATTTTAATATAACAAATTCTTAAGGTATGACATGCATTGCAGTCTGCAATGAAACAATGTATCACAAGGAAATTAAATCAAAAAAGAGCTCTTGGCCTCATGAATGGAACAAAATTTGGCTCGATCATGAAAAATGAGGCTGAAGTGGGAATAAGTTCTCATGGGAATAAATTCTCTCAAATACTACTACTTCTGACAATAAGAGATGAGCCAAATGATAATGATAAATATATTTTTAATTACTTTTACATTAGTCATCTGACAAACATATCCTGGTAAGCAAATCTATTTAAGTGGCTGAGAGTTTGGCTCCGGATTCCTAGAAATGGGTTGGCACTTTGTCTCTACCACTCATGAATCGAGTGACCTAGGGAAAGTGTCTCTACCTGATAAGCATCCACTCCCAACTGCGAGGTGAGGGTCACACCAGTGCCCACCTTGGAGGGTGCAGGGGAAGAGAGGGATTTCAGTAAAGGGTCAAATATAGTGCTTGGGACACAGAGAAATCCTCGATAAATGTTCTTTTATTAATAATAGTAAAGTTACGTATCCAAGTTTCATTTTAAAAGAGTGGAAATGTTGCCTTTTAAATAAAGCAAATCAGTCTGGCAGGGGTTTAAAAGGGTCTTGAAGCCAGGCAAAGGCAAAGGAGGGAGTTTCATCTCCATGTTAAAGATGAGAGCCATTCCACTGCTTGTATTGCATATTTTACTGTTGTCCTACTAAGCATATACTCTGACAAAAAGACAACGAAGTGAATACCAGTTGGTATTCTTTTCCCAAGGGCATTCCTTCATAAAAACTTGTGATCACATGAACTGGACCATTAGTATTCCCTAGGCAGTTGGATGAACATTTATGTAGCCTGAGAAGGAATACGAGGTTACATTTAGAATAAAGCTTTAAGTAAAGAACAGTCATGAACAGTTCTACTATGTTTCAATAAAGGTATTTAAATATCTACGAATATCTAATTCCTTCTGAATTTTGTACACATAAAATGGACAATGTTAAGATCGCCTGGAAGAGTCAAAATACTTTCTAAAAGCAAGACAAGCTGCAGCACGAATTCTGAAGGATGCAGAGAACTGAAATTTATCTTTCTAACCGTACGATGGGCAAGAGGTCTGAGAAATATAAACTGCATTTTCTATTTAGGTGAAGGGTTTAATATTCCATTTCTTGTTCTCATGTAGTTACATTAATAGCAAACCAAAATGTTTTTTCCCCTCTTTAATTCCCACCCTCCCCCTCAAATCCACCCGTGACCTATAGACGCTGTCGTTTCCTTTTTTTAAGAACGGGATCTCTGAAGGTGGGGTGTCTCCCCCCACATGCTTGGCCTGGCACACCCCGACCCGGGTATGGTCCGTGGCTCCTCCTGGGGCGCAAACCCAGGACATTCTGCGTGTATAGCAGATGTGCGAACCACTACACTATGGAGCCACCCCCCAAAATTTTAATAAGAGAAATTGCAACAAAAAAATCCGCAGAGGATAATAAATTAAATGAAAAGCTGCTTAGCCGAATCAATAATTACTATTTTCAAAAAGGTGACGTGTGAGATATTCTTTTTCAACATCTTTATGAAAAAAAATGCAGAAATGAACTATGCAAGTTCAAAACAATGGAGCGGGGTTTCAAAATCACTCATGACAAGAAAATTACAGGTTTAAACATCAGTTTCCAAATCAAACCTGCTGCGTTAGCAGAACCTAACAAAACAAATTACTCTTCTTTGTTAAAATTTAAATACTAACTTATTTAAAGGCGCTTTACCTAATTTATTTTCATAACGGTACCTTTAATATTATAATAGTTCACACTGCTACTTTATGACACAGAAAGAATTTTTATCAATCAAACAAAAATAGAAAAAATAGTATTAAGTATAAAGTCTATCAGCATCTGTTTTCAAAACTTTTAAGGTCATTTACTTCCTTCTGGCTTCCATAGACTGTAGGCTGATACTGAGAGAACTATACCCTTCAGTGGACTTTTTATAGTTAAGAAAAGAAACATGTTTTCCTACTTGATTATTAGTTATTTTGTTTTTAAAGTGAACTCTTTGAAGGAATAGGAAAGTAATAATAATAATAATAATAACAAACTGTCAGATTCTGAAGATTTTTGTAAAACTTTGCAATAAAAATATCAAATAAACACTTGGGTATACTTCTTAAACTTCCTCCCTAATCTCTAATTTTTGACTCTTTTATCTTCACATACTTTAGGAAAGAAAGCATTAGCTCTTCTTAGCAAATTCCTTTGCTCTGAATGTGCTGGCCTTGGGCTCAGGTCTGAGCTCTGGGATTTAAAATGCCTCTGAAATCCATTGTTTTCAGATGGCACTTGGTGAATGTGTCCTGCATTGCCACTGGCTCTGTCACAATCAGACATTTCCCATTCTGATAACTAATCCCTTCTTGTCTCTGGCTTGAAGGCCTCTTTCTGTGTCAGGGGACACTGAAGAAGTTAGAGGGACAAAAGTCACATCTTCCACAAACCTATCTGGCTAGACATTCATTTCACCTTTTCCTGAGACTGAGACCTCCACGAGGCATTGGCCTTGCACCAACATGCAAACAGCCTCCTTGATGAACAAAATATCCAGAAACATCCACAAATTTAAGATTAAAGGGAGCGGAATTATTCCCGCACTATGCTGGACACACACTCTTCAGCTCTATCACATTTTTATGAAAGAGGGAAAAACCAAACCAACTATAGGATTTAAACGTATCACAGCAGCAATCTCTCAGGATTTAATTCCTAAGCTCTGGACCCTTTCACTTGGGAATCTATTTTACAGATAGACCCACACATGGTGGGTACAGTTCTGCTATAACATGACATACACATAACACGTGTTATAAATCACTGCACTATGCAAAGTCAGGCAATAAAAACTACAGGGCTTCTATCAAAAAGTAAGCTCGGGGCATAATACTCAAAACTGTTGGCACATTTAATGAAACAGGAGCATGGCTTTAGACATGTTAAATGGTTAAGAAATACACAGATACTGCAAAAAAATGACACTTTACCTTGAAAAAGACCTGCAGTTTGCTTGTGGAAGTGGGCGCGAGAGCATTGTGGCTTGCTGGGTTTTTGTAAAGTGGTGAAAGGGGAGGGGCGGGGTATCTGAAATTGGAGGGTCGGAGGGAAGTTGTAACACCAGGTGTGAACCAGTGCGACTCAACACAAGGGGAGAAGAGGTCGCAGGTGGAAGGCTGCGGTGTGTGCGTGTTTTGTTTACTCCTACACAACTCCATCCCCCCGTTTTCTGTGCCCAGGGATGAAATCACGCATGAGCAAACTTGGAATTCACATTATGCTCCAATTGTTCCCTGACGTATCAATTGCGTTGGAACAAATTTGCGTTTTCAACACAGAGTTCTAATGGCACTGCTGTATATACAAGGTTATTCACTGCAGCACTGTGTCATGGGGGAAAAATGTGGGGTCCATCAAAGGAAAACTGGTTAAATATACTATATGTGCTCGTATGCAACATTCTTGCCATGTGGCTGTAGCAAAGAATGGAAGATTGCAGTGCACCGATGTGAAAATGACTGTAACATACACTATCTGGAGAAGAAGCCAGTGCAGAAAGTTATGCTGCCAAGCTGTGTTCTGTTAGAAATGGTAAAAATGAGGACATATATCCATCTATGATGCTACTTATATAGAGAAACTTCAAGATGCATAAGAAACATAGTGATTATGGGGAGGGGGGGTAGGAATAAGGCTTTTCACTGTGCTCCATGTTGTTTGGATTTTTCAAACATGAATATAGCACTATTAAAAATTTTTAAGTCAGGTTTACTGAGGTATAATTTACAAACTGTAAAAGTCACTCTTTTGAATGTATAGTTCAAGTTTTGACAACGTGGATACACCTGAGTAACTTCCACTACAATCAAGATATAGAACAGTTCTATCACCCCCAATGCAAATTCCCAAGTGGCCCTTTATAGTCAACCTGTCTTCCTGCACCCAGCTACTGGCAACCACTGATCTGTTTTCTATCCTATAGTTTTGCTTTACGCTGGTCATATAAATGGAACCGTATTGTATGGCAGGTAGTTTTTCTGAGTCTGGCTTCCTTCACTGGGCATAAAACATTTGCAATTCACCCATGCTGCTGAGTGTATCAGAATTCCATTCCTTTTCACTGTGGAATAGCATTCCATTGTATGGAATTAACAGACGAAACACTTAGAGAATATACCTCTTCCTCCAAAGAAAAACCCTGAACTCTACAAGTTTTTTTGGTTTGTTTTTGTTTTTTTTTAATTTCAGGGTGAATGTCATTCCCCTGTACTCGCACGAAGAACAGAAGCTGTGAATCATCATCTCTATATCCCCGGCCTTCGGCAAACAGAAAAATACTCAGTAACTACTCCTCCTGTGAATGAATGAATAAAGGAAAGAATAACTGAAGGCATAATTATCTGCTGGAATAATACGAGCAGGTTCTGCACGGTAATCAGAGAGCAACAAATTTAGGATAAAGTGCTGGGCACAGAACAAGCACTGGTTAGTTTTTGGAAAATGGGTGAGATGTGAGCGTGTTTAAATACTGATGAGAAAGAACCTATAAAAAACACGAAGATGTTGTGGACAAAGGCAAGAGATGAGCCCGTGCACAGGGAGAGGTTCGGGCAGAAGAGAAGGAAGAACGCGTCTTCCCACGGGGTGGAGACCAGGTGCGGCCCGCAGACAGGCGCGGCGCTCACGCGGTTAGCGGCGGGGAATGAGGAGGGGACCAGCAAAGTGAAGGCAAAGCTGCCGGCAGCCGCCGTTTGCTAAGTGAAGTGTAACATATATGGTGTATGTAGATACTGGGGCCTCCATTTCCTTTCTCTTATTTTTTCCAATTATAAAAACAACAAGTGCTTATTGCAAAATAAAAGAGGAAAGATTTCTTCTAATCTCACCGAGTAACCGTTGTCAATTTCTACCTATGTATTCTTCCCATTTCTTTTCTGAAAACAGATATTTATGTGTATTATGCGTATAAGAATGAGTCTATATTATAAATTGATTTGTAACATGATTTTTTCATTTGTAAAACATACGGCCACATGTATTTTTGATGTTTCTACATTCTTCTTAATGCATGTATAGTATTCTATTCTATAAACAAACCATAATTTAACTATTTTCTGTTAATGATTTAGGTTATTTCAACTTTTTAGTAATTACAGGTAAATATTTCTGTAGTCAACCAATTATTTCCTTTGCATAAATTTCTGAAAGTAGTCTTTCTTGTTTGGAAGTTGTAAAAATGTTAAGGTTCTTTGACACTTCTTGCGACACTGCCCTCAAAAAGGACACCCGCTATGTAAGTCGGTGCTTATTTACCAAGAGTCTTTGACGCCGGGCCACTATTCCTCAACATCGCAAAGTAATAGGTAAAATACTATACTGCACTTCGTTTGCTGTTTTCCTCAATGCCTAGTGATGCTGGACATCTACCCGCACGTTCCTGAGCCACCTGTGTTTCCCAATCATGTCCTTCCTGTGGTTTTCTATGGAGTGAGGACGGGGAGAATGGCAGGCAAGGAGGTCCGAGAGCAGACTGTTCAACCTTGTGGCCCACAGGGAGGGCTTGGGGTTGCCCAGGAGTGTGACAGGACACTAAAGGGTTTGAGCAGGGCCTGGCTGCCAAGTGCTGAAGCAGGAAACCAGGGCAGAGGCTGTCTGTAACACTCAGGGGAGACATTACACGTCCTGAGCCTGAAAAGTCAAGGTGACAGTAAATGGCTGGATTTTGTATATATCTCAAAGATAGAGGGCAAGCAGCATTTGTGGATGGGCTGGATGACCGTGACTAAGGAGAGAAAAAGAAGGGGCAAGTATTGCTCCAAATTCTCTGGCTTGGGCACCTGGTGGAATAGAGTTACCAGTTACTAACTGGAAAGTAGGGAAGAAACAGTTTTAGGGAAGGAGAGGGATCGAGAGTTACATTTGAGATACATTAAGTTTGAGAGGCTCATTGAAGACCTAAGTAAAGATACATTCCAGTCTGGAACTCCAGGGAGAGGTCCAGACCAGAAATACACATCTGCCAGTCATTAGGACATAGACGGCTTTTAAAATCATGGGCCTGGATGAGAACTTGGTGAGAGCAAAATGGACATATCAACAGTGATAGGCTAGACAGACGAGAAAAATCGAGAAGCGCTGTCATTGGGACGGAACGAAAACCGAGAGAAAAGAGTGTCCCGGAGGACGGCGAAGAAAGCCTTCAAGAGTTCCCTGGCAGACACGCTTCAGACAGGTCGAAGACGCCGCCGCCTCGGAAAGCCAAGGACTCCCGGGTGGTGACACCGGGGAGCTCGACGAGAGTGGTGTGGGTGGCAGGGTGTGGAAAGGCCTGAATGGGAGGAGAGACGCAGGGAAGATCAGGCCAGAAAACGATGCCAGAGAGATGTACTGTAAAGGGAGACAGTAGAGGGGTGAGTGGGGTCAGGAAGGTCGTTTTGTTACAATAAGAGGCTCCACGACACCTTGCACGATTTTGAGGATGGCCGTGAAAGTTGAAGATGCAGGAGAGAGGACAAGTATGGTTGTGACCTCCTTCAGTGGTCAATAAGGGGGCTGAACGGAGTGCACAGATGAGGGGCTGTCCTTATGAGGGACACAGAGTCACCCTTTGTATCGAGAGGGCAGAGCACTGCGATCAGATGCAGAGGGGTTTTCATGGAGCCGTCTCTCCTTCTCTGGACAGTCCAGAGTCCACGGCCTCGTCCTCAACCCATCACTGACTACGTCTAGGGCTTTATAAACTTTCCATTCAAAGTCAAGCAAGTTCACATCCTCTGAAGACGATGATACCTTCCTTGCCCTTCTGAAACAGTCTTACCTCTCCATGGGACTCGTTCCCACCCTCACCGCCCTCCGGGCCAGCTCAGCTCAGCTCCTTGGTGGGCCCTCCTGGCCTCTCCAGCCACCATCCCCTCTCACCCATATCCCACACAGCTGCCAGAGCAAACCACTGGAAACACAGCCCGACACGTCATTTCTCTACCTAAAACCCCACTGTTACGCTCAGCAGCAGGGAGTGAGGCTCTTGGACCCTCCTACCTCACCAGTCCCAACCTCCCTTTGCATCCTGCCCAGCATGTCGCCCTCCGGAATTACTCGCTGGCAGCCACTGGGCTCGTCATGCTGGTCTGTACCACATCCACGCTCTTCTTGCTGCTCTGTACCCAGGGCGAATTCCTCTCGTGCATCCTCCAAATACCTCTTTGGGTAGAATTTCTTCCACGAAGCCTTCCCTGGCATCGCCCAACCCCGGCCGATTGCCCATGAAACAGCCATGTTCAAATCTCTGCCTCCTTGTACCCGAGACATAAGCCCAATTCTTCTCTTCCATATTATCATACACGATTTTCGTTAATTTCACTCTGCTTTCCTCCAACCTGAAGGCTGAACTGTATTTTAGTGCTTACTCTATTTATAGAGCCTCAACAAGAACTGAGTTGAAATCTGAATTGAAAGCACCTTTCACTTAGTATTTCATTAGACACCATCCTGTGATTCCTTCAAGACCCTTGTTTCATACCCAAACTTATACTAGTTTTAGCTTTTAAAATATTTATGCTTTTTTTTTCTACCCACTTGTAAGCATCTGCAGGGCAAGAATTATATTTTACACTTTATTTGTATTTCTCCATGGCAAATGCTATGTAACTTGATAAGTATTAATAGAATGAAAGAAAGGTACATGCAAAAGAACACACATGGTTAAAAGTTAAACATTCCCAAAGTATGAATGAATGGGCTGTTCTAAAGAGTTTGATAATCGTACATTATTCCTATAATATACAAGTACCCAGTCAAACCAAAGACTTAAAAATAGTATCGACTGATAACATGAACAGGTTAAAAAAAACCTATAGTCTAATATGGCTTTAGTTTTTCTACAGGTTAGAAATATGCTAGGAATACCTAAAAATTATAACTCAACAAAGCTGATTTTTTAAAAAAGGAAATTCAAACAGGAGGGAAGTAGAAAAGAGTAAAGGGGGTCAAATATGTGGTGACGGGAGATTTGACGTTGGGTGGTGAACGCACATGCCATATACAGATGATGTATCATAGAAGTGTATTCTTGAAACCTATATAATTTTATTAACCCATGTCACCCCAATAAGTTTAATTAAAAAAAAGGAAATTCACCGAAGAAATATATAACATCATTAGCATACCTACTAAATAAATAAAAGATATATTTTTCACTCTGAGAATTCTCAAAACTTTTCACCAGGATAAATAAAAAAATAACGCTTCATAGGTATTTGTTTCTTCATCTCTTCATGTTAGATCCGGATATAGTGAGTGTGTGCTCACAAAACTGGAAAGGTTCCATTCCCTTTATATAAAGATCACCCACAGTTATAGATGGCGAATTATAAGAAATAAGCCCACTTACCCAACCGCTCATGTTACCTTAGAAAATGTCTCCTACACAGGCAAACAGCCTTCTCCCAAGGTTTAAAATACTGTGGATCATAAATTCCAAAGTCCTTACTGAGAGAATTTAATATCTAGGACATTAGTGAGATTTTCCAATTCCTGTCTCACCATATCCAAGAATATACAAATAAATGGGTATTTAGACAAGCACAGAACAGGAAACTCAACTTACATATGTGTGAAAGCACCAAGAAAAATAATTTTTGAGTACTACGCGATCCAAGTTTCTACAAATTGGAACTGAGTGTTTTAGGGAAATATTTAAACATGGAGAATAAATTTAGACCAGAGGCTGGCAGGCTTTATCTATAAAGGGCCAGACTTAAAGACTTTAGGCTTTGCAGATCATAAAGCCTCTGTTGTAACTATTCCACCTTGTAGTTCAAAGGCAGCCGCGAATAATGATACATAAATGAATGAGTGTGGCTGTGCTTTGACAAATCATTTACACAAACAGCTGGCTGGCCTGTGAACCATAGTTTGCTAACTCTAATTCAGACCATTGTCTTACATTCTATGGAAAACAGAGCTAGGTCTCAGCCACTGGCTCTTAGACATTCAGGAATCAAAGACCGCATGCGTACGAAAAAAATCTCTGCGGTCAAATTCTTCTGGGCCTGGTTCTGTTTCACCCCGCTTTCTCTTATGAAGGGTTGTCCTATCTTCTAAGCCTCCTTAGTTCCTAAGATACATGCGTACAGATAGTGGCATATTACTTCTCAATTTTTGTTCTCAGAGAATCCAGTACTCAAGGAAAGACTACTGGATGGTATATAGAAAATGTTTTTCTTCTAATGTAATTTTTAATACAATCTTTTTGCTCTTTTTTAATTAAAACCAATCTAAAAGAGATCATTGTGAAAGATTTTTTTCCCCTACAATCTTTATTTTATAAATAATGATTTAATACTGTTACAGAATAAAAAATTAAAATATACTGTCTGAAGACCTACGCAGACTCTTTCTAATATGATTTCCACAAATCGAGACAAAAGAAAATAGTCATTTCTTTTAAAGATAATCACTGTCTGTATCAGATGATCTGTAAGAAATCTGTTAATAACTCCAAAAAGCAAATAAGCAAACACGAATGTGAAAAAGCTAACATTAAAACTGACTGATGACAGTTCTCTTCTTGTTAGCCCTAGTCCTACGTGATACATTAGTCTTTGGGCTGTCTAAGTAAGCCATACCGATAAGGCGCTGCTGGCCGGCATCATCGACTATCGAATCTGAAGGTGCGAGAACACGTGACACCATGCAGAGTCCCCATGGAGAGGTCAGGGCCCCAGTGTGAGCACGAACCACCAGGCAGCTACTGAAAGGCTCGTCTGTGTTCTCTGTCTTGGTGTTGATCCCAGTTTTGCAATTACTTGGCTCTGAGCGGATATGAAGAAAAGACATGGCTCGTGGATCGCCTCTTTCCTTCCAGAACCATCCTTCCAACTCTCCGTTTGCAGCGCCGCGAGCTGCACATTCTGGCCATTTACGTGCACCTGCTGAGTTAACGGGTTTGACGGAAGCTTCCTCCTTGCTCACACTAGGCCCCGGCTCCTCTGCCAAACCAGAGTTGATTCCCGCCCACGAACTGGGGTACGTAGGGGCTTAAAAACCCACACTCTGACCTTCAGGCAGAGCGGGGGACTCTGTGTTCTAAGGCGGCTTCTGGCACAAGGGTGAAATTCTGAAAGCAGGCCTGCACTCGTCCTGGGTCCGAAGCTTTCTCATCTATAACCTGGGTGGGAATGCATGACCTCTCTGTGACCCTCTAGTGCTATTTTACTATTCCTTATTAAGTCAGTCGTGCCAGAACGGCCTTCTATTTCCTTTGACGTCCCCACGGGTGGCATGAAAAATGATTTTCTGGTTGTTTTGGGCTTCAAAGTAATATCGACTTACAATCATGCACTAAATTCTTAAAACCTAAGAAATCTAATGTGCCTGTTGGATTCAGGAACATATTTTCCTAAAAAAATTATAAATTAATGTTGCATTCCTGGGCAAGCACCTGAAAGCCTACTCACGTGGTACAGCAGAACCACAAGACTGGCCTGAAATTCTGAAGCTTGACAGGATTTCAGTACCCATTTACTGCAGAAACCTAATCCCACAGCAAATCTGGGCCCTTCGGGTTGTAAGAGAAGCTACTTTCCTCCGCCCTCCCTCGGCCCCATGGGATCTGCACCTACGCTCCACCTGCCAGGGATGCCGGGACAGGGAGGGCATCTGGGGCACAGCAAGGGACTGAGGTCTGACAGGTAACGAGGGGAAGGGATTCGGGGACATCGATCTGGGTCTGGGGCAGGGTGCAGGGCGGGAGGCCGAGGCTTTGCCTTAAGGCTCTAGCAGCATGAAGAGAGCAAAATCCGACCTCAAGCAAGCGGGGGGGGGGGGGGAGGGCAGGACCAGGGGCTGGGAGGGGCAAACCCAGGAGGGGAAGGACCGGGGACCAGGAGGGGGGACCGGGGTTCAGACTCCCTACAGCTGCGGGGCAAGGGGACCAGGGAGAGGAGAACTGGTCTGTGACGGTGACGGAAGTCAGTCCCTGGCTGTGGGCAATGTTTTTAATAAGAATGTTCTTAAGCCAGCAAGTCCTGGTACATTCACCCACAGCAGAGGAGACAGGGCCAGGTCTCAGATCTGTTCCATCTGGCGAGGGCACAGGCCCAACATCAGGGGAGCCTCTCCCTCCTGAGACCGAGTACCATGCGAGGGATAAACAGGAAGGGCCCAGGAGGAAGTGTCTTCCTCAGTCTGCAAAGTAACAACGGCCCTGGTGGGTGACGCACTGCAAATGCCTACGTGTCTGCCAACATCTGTGTCACTCTGGTGGCCGTAAGCACCCAGCTCTAACCAGTTATTTCTTACTTGCCTGGCAGGGGACTGGCTTTGCAGAGAAGGATTCCACGGGCGCTGTGATTCGAGTGCAAAGACGCAACCTGGTACCTGTCGCACCAGCACGCTGAGTGATTTTCTCATGCCTCTTTAACGAGTCTGTGCTGGCCCCTTCCCTTTTGGCCAGTCATTCTGGCCAAAGGCTCCCATCTGCCAGGCAGCAGGGCAAAGCGGCAGGTGTAATCTTTGGTTATAAAAAGCAGCGAGTGGAACTGGCCGCACGGACGGTCCAGAGCAGCCCCGCTAACCAGTGCTCTGGTTAATTCGTTCCTCGTTACCCAGAGGCCCTGCTCTCAGAGGACTCGCGGAGGCTGGCAGGGGCCGCTTGCGTGCGCATTGCTCCAGGTTTCTGAAACTCTTACTGCAGGAAGAGCCTCTATGCCCCTGGAAGGCCACCGCTGGCTATAATCCGGCCACACCCCAAACTCATCCCAGGCAGTGGCTAGGATATACAAGCCACTCCACAGCATCCCATGACTCTGCAGGGAAATTTATGAGATCCACTAACGACTCCGAAGCGCTATTAACCACAACTGCCACACACTCTAGTTAGGCACCAGGTCCCCAGTGAAGAATAGACTACTACTCTCAACATCTTCCCCAAAGTACAAACACTCATTCATTCATTGAATGATGCCATAAACAACTTTAACCAAGACTGAAGGCCTAAATTAAAGCGATGACGGGGAGGAAGTCATATATTTGCTGTTTCGTATCTATAATGAAAGATTCAATGAAATTAAAATTAATCCGTTTTGGCAATACCAAGCTTTCCTGCTCTACCGAGTCGCTATTTCGGCATAGCGCTCGAGGCTGGACCGACTCCTGCGTCTGCCGTTTCCCAGCCACAGGACCTGGAGTGACAAGTCTGTCAAATGAGATCAGAGCCAGCACCTACCCTCATGAGCCTGTTTTATGGATAAGTGAGATGATAAACAGTGCGTGCCGCACGGCGAGCCCTCAATCAGCGTTAGCCGCCCTGTCACCGCCGTCACCACCGCGCCTTCCAAATTAGACCAAGTTACCAAAATCATCAATCAAGGGAACCCTCACAGTTCACCGGTTCAGAACATTTATACACGATCAGAGCACACGGCGCTATCTCCCCGGGCAATCTGGTATATAGGCAGACCTTCCCGATAACCGCCAGCCTGGCAGAAGCAAACGACTACGCTGACCCGAGACATTTATTTAGCCGAACGTAATTTTCAAATCCCTCATACGTGTAAAGCATATTTGTATCTCATCTTAAACCCAAAAAGACTGGAGGCTGCTTGTCACCTCACACACAGTTCCCTCTGGGTACCTACAATGCAGGATACTGTGAGGTCACTAAAACACGCGTGACTCCCATTTTTAAAAAAAAAGAAAGTTACAGCCAAGAGGGATTCAGTGTCTTCCAAATCAGCACCCATTCTTGATCCGCTAATTCAAGAAATATTTTTCAGCTTCCCACGAGCTAGGGACAAATGCCCCAAAGACGCTAGGGCTGAGAACTGAAAAGAGGAAGAAATGATCAAGTGTCTAATGGGAGCGGCACCCACCATGTACTGGTGAGTACACACGTAAAGGAAGCACATGTTGCCATGGAAACGCAGGAAGAGGACCTGGTCAGTCTGAGGGAGGGACCACGAAAGGCTTTCCACATGAGGTGATGTCTCGGCTGAGACTTAGAGGGCTAAGAGAAGTGAGCCACCCAAAAGGTGTGGGCTTTCAAGCGAATGAATGCCCCAGAGACAAGTAAGCGATGTTTAAGGCACCTCTGGTCGTGAAGTTTGTCTCACGCACATCGTCTGAGACATGGCTACAGCAAGGGGTAGATCAGAGGTGACCTAGGAAGCCAGGGGATGACCCTGAGTGCAATGGGGACATAACACTTAGCACAGTCAGAGCTGCCCTTTAAAAAACTTTTTCTGGCTGGAGTGAGAACAACCATCCGGGCAAGAACTAACAGTTGCCTGAACAAAGATAAATGGGTGGACTAAAGGGTATTGAGTGAACGGATGGGGAGAGGGCTGGGCAGAAGGAAGGCATCGCCGAGTCATACTGGACACCAAGCTTGGGCTGTAGAAGCCTGGGGAGGGCAGGGGGTGGTGTTCCTTGTTGGGCAGGCTTAAAGCTTCTCTGAGCTATCCAAGAAGCCGAAACTTGATAAGTGGTTGGATTTCAGAGACCGGAATGCAGACGAGAAACCACAGCTGGAGACAGAGATTTGGAAGTTATCTGCACATGTATACGAGAAGTGAAGTTATGAGAGTAATTGAAATTCCCCAGAGACAGGCAGTTAAATGCTTCCAGCACAGAAACCTGACGACTGTCTGGCAACCATGAGAAAACGCAGGAGCACAGCGTTCGACACTTAGGGTAGAAAATTCTTTGAGGAAGAACTGCCAATCGTGTGAAATACTGCAGTGAGGTCAATCGAGGTAAAGTCCAAAAAAATGTCCACTGGACTCAACAACGAGGTCACAAGTGAAGTGGGTTTGGTGACAAAGGCGAAGCCAAAGTCCAAAGGTGGTCAGCTGAGGGTAAAGGGGAGTGTGGCAAAGTGCAGACGGCAAGGTGCTTGCTTGGCTGTCTGAAGGGAAGAGAAAAGACAGAGCACAGAGTGTTTGAAGTCTAGGGCTTAAATGCGAGAGGGGCGACGTGAGTTTTCTGATGGGACAGAACAATGAGAATAGACACCGGTGTGTCTGTCTAGGTGGGACATCGGGAGGTGGAGGTTCCAGTCCGATTCTGCATGGCAGAACTCACGCATTCGTTTCTGACTCACGTTCAAGATTCTTTTCATTTTACCAGCTTGCAAAGGCATTTCTTCTCCCCCCCCCGCCCCACCTCCCTTTAGTTCTTTCAGGAGGCTGAGTGGACAGAACCCAAACTGTAATCTAATCTGATGTGCCTCATTCCAAAAGGCAGGGGCTCAACTTCTTCAAAGCTAATCCTAAAATCCTCCTAAGCCAAGCGTTTCCTCAGTGATGGACCACTGCATCTAACATACGTTGGCTTCAGGGCAGGCTCCGTGCTGCAGCCCAAGGCCAACAGTTTAAGTACGTGTTAAGTTTGATCTTATACTCTAGGTCCAATAATTGTCAGGGGTGCCAGACAAAGACAGCGTAAGGGGAAAACAACAAAGAAACAAAGAATTTTGAAATGTTCCAGGATGGTTCCAGAAATCTCAAATGTACAAGAAATAAACGGACTGAACTGCTAGGTAATTATGGTCTGCTCCTGTTTCGACATTTGTGAAATCCAGTTTGGGTGCCAAGAAAAGATTTCTCCTAGAATCATCACATCGGATTCTGAAAGAACTACTGGCAGGGTATTTACACTGTCAGCTTAGCAAGGACTGACCCTCAAGAACTACCGAATATTGACAACGAATATTGTGAGAAGCTACGGCCTATTTGGGGAGCCTGAAGCTGAGATGATGAAGTAAGCAATGGGCTGCTAAAGCCATATATGTTCCATAAGTAACTAATTTTTATATGAAGAGACACTGAATTCAGTAAAGTTAGACCAAATAAAATAAAAACATCTTTTTGCAGTTTGTGATCATTGTGATTGATGTTCAAAGGCAGGTTTATACCGTTTGGAGGGTTAGCTAGGTAAAACACGTTAGCTTCATGAGCAGTTCAAATAAATAGTTTGAATAAATAAATTAGATTACAAAGTAACACTTAAGCATTTCGAGGAACAAACTCTTCAAAGATATAGTATATACTAATTACACACCCATTCCTGTGCATTCTTTCCGTAGGTTCCCCAAGAATAACTATCTGGTTTTACTAGCGTAAGTTAAGGCAATAAAATGGTTTCTTTAAAAGCGCAGTGTCTCTGAAGCCACTAATCAATCTTAGTATCACCAAACATAGGACAAACCAGTATTATGTGCCTCGGGATGTGATACAAAAAGAATACAGCACCTATGATGTATACTTATCTTAAAAAAAAAAAAAACCTGAATCTAACCAAATTTCTAAGAAGTATGGGATAAAGAGAAGTAAGTCAAACAATGTCAAAAGGAAGCCACTACCCAAATCCAGAAATTTGGGGGACAATCTATAGGACATATACCCCAGTTTTTCCAACAACTCAACAGCACATTAAAAAAGAAAACTGCTATATTTTAAGAGAGATTTAAGTTACATAAGAACCAAAGGTAAAGCGGACTTTCTCTGGATTCTGACCATGACACACCAATTTTGAGATAATCATAATATTAAAAAATAATCTTGCTAGTTATATTAAGTCTAATAATGGTCATTTTTTAAAATTCCGTATTAGTTGGATATGTGTGCTTATCGTTTTAAAAAGAGAAAGAATATACATATTGCAACTCAGAAATTTCAGTGATTTTGTTACAGAACTTCTAGATATTTAAGGATGAGGTCCCTCTTCCCACTACCAAATTCAGGAAATAATCACATAAGTCATATAAACGCTACCAGCAGTTTTCAAAAATCTACTTTCTTCCTTTCCTGCTTTCTTCCTTACTTGTCACTGGGTTAAGAGGTAAATTCAAACACTGAGCTCTGGTTCACCGTTGTTCTCGGTTTCCTCGGGAACGTGGGAGATGACTCCGTGTCCGCCTTCAGGGGAGCGAGTGCAAGTGAAGGTGATTATGAGCAAAGCCGCGGAACGGAGGAGGACGGGCAAACGTCCACTTCACAGATAAACAAACTGAGGCGCAGGGACACTGAGCGATGTTTGAGGTCACCCCACTACCAATTCCCGACTGAGCCACACCCAAAACCCAGGGGCCGGAGGTCCATCAGTCCAGGGCTCTCCCTCACGCTACCGCGGCCTCCGTTCTTACCTTCCCGTGCTCCTTCCTCACGTGGGAAATGTAAACGTCCCTCTGGGTGAACAGGCGGTCACACTCCCAGCACGTCCACCCAGGACTGGCTACTTTCTTGGGTTCCACTGATTTCTTCACAGGAGATGGAGATTTCTTTTCCAGTTTCTCTTTTCCGTTCATAGATCTGGTGTCCTCTTTGTTCTGATTTGCTGAGTTTTGAGTTGTAGGCTTAATGCTCAAAGGCAGGTTTATGCCCAAGTTTGGCGGCCCTTCGATACTTTTCAATGTTCCATGCATAGACTACGTGATGAAAAGAAAAGAAATTCTATCACAAAACACACCACTGAGGGAAAGCACGTGTGGACTATCTTAATACATAACATTTTTATGTGACTTTATACTCATTCAGAAATATTTATGATACATGAAGAAAATCTAAGCAAAATGTATGCTTAAAAAAGAGAGAAGAAAGTATTATTTGGAGGTCAACTATAATCAAAAAATAAATTTAAAGAGTTAAAGAAGTATTAACTTTTATGACTGCTATTAAGATATGCATTTCTAGTTCCAAATCATTTTTAAAAACTTATTTGCTTATGCCATTTTAAAATTCTTTAAAGAAAGATTTCTGCACTAAATCCGCATTATTCCTGGCACTCTATCCTTCCCACTGTTCCACAGTGAATCCGCCCTATGACAGACCGTTTCTGGTTTCACATCTACCCAGAAACGTTTCAACAGGCTAATGTGTTGGTGGGTGTTTAAGACTATCAGCTAACTAACTGCAACAAACCTAAGACCAATACATGAATGGCAAACCTTTCTCCCTCTCCTTCATGCCTTTTGCATTCTTGGAATACCTGTAACAGTTTGGGTTCTTGCTGAGGTTTTAGGAGGTAATTGTAATCTCCCTACAGGCTATCCCAATCCATCCCTTCTCACTGACAGCACCCAGACTTGTGAACTATACACAGTGGATACTCAAAAAGCCTTTTGCAACCGCTTGGCTATTTATTCTCATTAGCCTCAACAGCTATCTTCAACTTAAAACTCTCAGGATTTCATATTCCTTTGGGGCACTTTGATTCTAAAGACAGGCTCACTTTGGTTTCTGGTCTGTGTTCTAGAAGCATGGAGTCCAAAACAAACACAAAACAAAACCAAAAAGCAAGGAAGCAAAACAGTCTGTGCCTCGATGTACAATTCATCTTTGAATAGGGTCTTTAATCGGTATTCAGGCTGGTACCAGCCTGAGTTCGTGAGCCAACAAACAGAAAGACACACTGTGACACACGGCCCCTAAGGTGCATTAGCACGTCTAGGTCTCCTCCGTCACAGATTCCCAGCTGCACCCTCCTTCCTGAGTGTTCGAGGAAGAAGCTGTTCCTTCGGCGTACTTTCCATCATACTTTCTAAAGGTCAAAGTCTTTTTGAAACAGCACCAAGAAGTGGCCAACCTTCTTCAATACTGTCTTATGCCAAAAGGGAAAAAGGAGGGTTCTATAATTTTCTTGTGAGCAGAAGTTAGAGGTCCACCCTTTTAAAAAGGCCTAAGCTGCATGTCCAATGTCCCTTTGTAAAAAGAAAATCTGGGGCGAGACGTGATATCATCACAGCCACAATGTGTGCTTTGGCTTGTCTGCCACGCAGGGCAGGGGCTTCTGTGCTTAAATGGCCTTTTTTTCTTTTTTTTAAAACAAAATCCATGTTTTTACATTTTTAACCATTTAAATCCCCCCAAAACCAAAAACCAAAACCTTCTAATAAGCTTTTCTTAAGTTTCTAGGCAAACACGTTCTTACTAACTGAAAAGTTGAAGGTAGTAAAGCATCCTTTTTATAAGAGAACATCATCGTGCTCTAGAGAAATTACAGAGCAGCAGCAAGCGATTCTGCTGTGACACGGGAGCAACAGGGTGAGTGCCGACGTGAGAATCTCTAATTTATTTTACTTTCGCACTGTAAGTAAAAGTAAGACTGTTCATTAGAAACAAATGTTTAGTAAAAAAAAATATCATTTAATTATTTTAGAATTGATTTTCCCGTAGCTCCGGTAACAATAAAGGATGACTTATTGTTGAATGACTGGAACCTGAAAGCTTACTGTAAATGTACCTGCCAGCGTGGAGCCCGAGGGCCTACACCGTGAGGAAGCACTTCGTTACCGTGTTGTGTTGTAAAGGTTCAGATGAAGAAAAACAATTCTTTCCTCCCTGGGGCCCCCGGATTTTACTGTTCCTCTCAGTCTGTTTCTTGGGTCCTTGTGTTCCTCCAAATTCACTATTAACGCAAGGAAGACCCCCAACCTCAAAGGAAGACCCCCAACCTCAAACTCCACGACCCCATTTCCAGATGTCAAGATGAGCCCCAGAAAGCAAATTCCTTAAAAGCCTCTTAAGAAGCAACTTTTCTTTCGCCCCCACTCCCCGCCACATATAGTATGTTAAAATATTTGGGTCTAATTCCCTAAATGTCCTTACATTTTTAGAAGCGCTTTTTAGTTTTTCCTATTTCGTTCATTAAATATTTACTGTGAAGATAATTTTGTTAATTTTAGAAAAAAAATCTTTGAAATACTTTAAGAGGATTTTATTGTATTTAAAGTGAGAACGATGAAGCCGACCTGCCATGCATCTGACTGACCCTAATAATGCCACACAGCCACTACCTCCACCTGGCCTCTAACGTGAAGACTCCGAGGGATGGGAAGGCCTCTGAGACAGGAGGTCACGCCACGTGGGCTCACATCCACGCAACAGGAAATTCCAAGATTCATAGTCCATTCGCGTAACTAAGAGGACACTAGACCTGATTTGCTCTTTAAACTGACCTTTTTTGTGTAATATATTAAAAAAAAAAAAAAGAAAGAAAGAAAAAACTAAGAGAAAGAGATTGACTTCATGATACTATTGGGTCTGTTGTTTCTCTTTTTAAAAAAGTTAAATCACTTTAATCTCTGAGAGCTGATGGATATTATCTCCTAATCGCACAGGAATAAAACTGTTTCACCTATCACAGTGGACAGGTAAGAGGCCAGACTAAGCTGCCCTTAGTGAGCTTAAAAGGCTCGAGAGAGATTTAAGTGCCCCCTTTAGGGTTGGCAAATGCATGATCCAAACTGGACATTTACTCATGTCATTAATTGAATACCCACCCACCAGACATTGTGCTGTATCTGGTCATCTCATAGTCAATTTACATGCAATCTTGATAGAAGGAAAAAAAAAAAGACCAAAATATCCAGGGGCATCCATTAGAATGCAAACTTAACTGCTTAAGTAATTTTAAGGGAAAACCTTTGTTTTTCTAAATACACCAACATTTATACAAATTACACAATTTTTCAGAGTTCTTGTCTATGTCTAAATCCTATACAATAGCAAGTTCTCAAAAATGTTAACTTCAAAGTCATTATTTTCCCAGGGAGAAAAAAAGAACGCTTTATTATTCTTCTAATATCAGTGCATGCACTTGTTACTTTGCATTCATCTTTCATGGTATGCAGATGAGGACGCGGGAATAAAAAGCATCCCTTGGTCGAGTGAACATATGATGTCAGCATGTTGTGAACTGCTCCTCGCTCACCATTTGCATCTATCCCTTCCCTCGACAGTGCACATGCTTTATCGTAATCTGCAGCTCAGCCTTGATTCGGCACCAATGAACAGATCTGCAATTCACGTAAAGGACAGGAGAGACGCGCACACACCTTGATATGGTCCATCATGAGTTGCTTCTGTGCATATAAAAGAGAACAGTCTGGACACTTGAAAACAGACACCTTCTGGTTTTCGATGTGTTGGTCAAAGTGGCGATACAGCAGAGTTTGCAGGGTAAATACAGTGTCGCACATGGAACACTTATATATTATTCTAAAACAGAGGAGTACATGGAAATGTCAGTCAGCCCTCATCTCTCAAGCCAAAGAAACTGCTACTAACTTCTCATCGCTCAAGAACTCAGGAGGCAGAAGCAGTGAGAACACATAAACACAATTAAAAGAAACAAACTTTTGAAGGCAACTGGTATCACTCAAGTGTAGGTCGGTCTTAACATTTTGGGTAAAGATACATTCAACCAAATTTGCTTCGAAGTCTAAATTAATGACTATTTTATGACTTACAGATTTACAACTGACACATGTTTTTTATAAGGTTTTCACTCATTAGTTACTTTAACACTAGCAAAAGCACCCTTGATTTTTTTCTTTGTTTTCAAGGGTTCTTTTTTTTAAGATCAGACAAGGAACACAGCTCAATGGTGGTACCCTAACTTGAAAAAGATTTTGATTAATGAACTAAGTAAGCCAGCTCAACTCCCATAACTGCACAAACTGTTACTTGTTCCAAGTTATCTTTTAGACTTAGCAATTTTACACTTGAACGTCATTCTATTCTTAACACAGAAAGTCCCACAGAGAAGCAAATCCACACTTCAACACCTGAATGTCCACTGTGCTTTAAATGGTTTAAAATACTGTCCACTGCAAACCATTTTGGGACCTCATACTACCAAGCAGCCCCCTTAAATTAATTTCACAAATTGGAACCTTCAGAAGACAATCCCTTGGATCCATCGACACCTTCCACTAAGGAGAGTCTGGAGAAGCGAAGTTCCTCAACTCCCCGCTACGGCCTTCGCCCCCAGGGAATGTGACAGGCCATGGTGAGCATACCTGCCCACAGTAGGGCACCCTTTCTTCGGTAACTATTCCAGGTTGTCCTGGTCCTTAGGGGAGGCCCTACAAGACCTGAGTGTCCTTTGAAGAATGATGAGAATAGGCACAAAGAATCCTAGGAAGCAGCTTAGGAAAATTGCAGAGAAACACTAACTGAAGATGAAAGTCAGAAATGGAAAAAAAGGCAACACTGAGGTTTCATTTGATGTTTCTGTGGCAAAGCTAAAGAAAAGGAAAGCCTCTTGAACCCACTTATCTTTCCTCCTGGGGTTGTAAGAGAACACTTCTCATGCATCTTCAAACCTCACTGCATTTCACTGTCGAAAAATTACGTATTTAATTTTTTTTCCCCACATGAGATCTATAAATTTAATTGGAGTGAGGACACATGTTTTTACAAGGTCTTGACATGTTACTTAGGCACACAGCACAAGCACTATTGATTGGGGCGGGAGTATTCTTTAAGGTCAGACAAAGGTTTTACAGGACTTCACCAGACAGCTAAAAGGTGGACAATAATGGTGTGTCATCGTTAACTTTACCAGGTATGGCAAAGATATTCATTTCCTCACTGTTTTAAATAGCTTAGATTTGTAAATATTCTCTCGATATAAGTAATTAAATAAGAGCAGCTCTGTAAAAAAAATTTTAAGATGTTGCAGACACATACCAATGACATGAAAAGATTTTCATGAAAATTAAAACCACAGGAAATAAGACAGTATGTATGATGCAATTACATTTTTTAAAGGGAGTGGGGGAAAAAATAACAGACTCGTAACTCGTTATCTCTGCTGAATGATCATATGTGTATTCCCTTCATTGTTTTGCTCGTCTATATTTCCTGATTTTTCTGTAATTAGCACACAATATTACGACAAAAGAACAGCTTCTAGAAAAGAACTAAGATTTACTAGCTGTGCCAAAAATTTTCTCAGGATTCTGTTCTTACATTTTCAGAAATAACTATTTCATGAAAAATGGCATGGCTCATTTTATTCATGCTACATTGCTTTGGAGTAGGGTTTTGTTTGTTTTGAGTTGCTGCCTTCTACTTAAATAGCAAAGAAAGCACAGAGAATCTACTTACTTAGGCATTTTTCTGAGGAACGGGTTGTTAGTATAATATCAGAATTCTGCCCCATGAACTAACAACTATAAAGGGGGAACAGTGACTTTTACAGGGAATGGGGGGACACCAACTGGACTAGATGGTGGAGGTTAGTCACATCACTCCTACAAGGACAGGTAAGCATTACGTGTCCCCAACGTGACGTGATGAGAACATTCTGGCCAAGAGTGCCACTTACGGCAACCAAAACCCTCCCAGACCAAGGGCTAACCCTGAAATGGATGTAAAAACAAAGGAATAAAAGGGTTCTAAGCTCTGACATCACAAACCTCCTCCATCGCCACTGGCCGAACCTAACCAGGTGTAATGCACCATCCCGAGCATCGTACCATCCCCGCACCTGCATTAGGTGAATTCACCCTACCAGCCAGTTCACAGAGGGGACCCTGAGACTCGGATGGGAGAATCTGCTTCACGTGTGTCAATCCCGGGGCCATGGTTCAAATTCAGTTTCGTCCAACTCCAAACTCCTCCACTGTGCTGCGACTATAATTCCACGCGTATTTTAGTTCTTAGGCACTTGTTCAAAATCTGTCTCTGATACAATTCTTAACTTTGGAGTTCTCATGTATCCACTTATATACGTTTAGAAGTGGCAAATGAAAGGCACAAAGCATCAAAAGAAACTGCTATTTACCAGATGTCAAGGAAAATACAGAAATAGACACGAGACTGTATCATCATAAAATCCAGTCATGGACATTGAAAATGATCTCAAATGACCCAAAAAAGACTAAAGGGTGTTCAAAGCTTCCTTTTACACGGCAGGGAGACATGCCCGACCAGACACTGGAAAACAAGGAACAAAGCACTAGAACAGGCCGAGTACCTAGCGACACTACATAAACCTTCATTAAAAAAAAATCTGGTGCCGTGCTTTTCAAATTGAGGAGGGGGACTACAGGGTTTTATGGGTATATTTTCAGACTTCTATCTATTCCCTAAAGAAGATAGGGGGATTTTTATGTTAATCTTTAAAAATTAATATAAATCATTTGCATAACTTTTACTCATTTACATAAAACCACTGCTAGGAGATTTCAGTGCCTGAGATTCCACTACAGTGGGGGCTACTGATTTATTTCAGGCTCATATAAACAGAACAGAGATGGATTTAATGTCAAAAGGAAGCTTTTGGGTCAAATGTAGGCCAAACAGCCTTCCGGCGTGGTGCAGGAAGGGTTTATAGGAGGTAGATCAGGGAAGGGGCAGGAAAGAGTAATCTCAAGGCATACTGCAGCTCAGCGTGTGACAAACCACAGAGCCCGAGGAGCAGCACCTGGTGCTACAGCCAGGCCTCGGTTTAGCCCAGCACCGGTCATCACCCCGAATCAATATTGTTAACTTAAAGCTCACTGATTTGGGAGTTTCGTTGCAGTGTATTTGTAAATTTGTTTTATAGTTTAAAATGCAGTAATTGATGCCCATCTTTAGGCTTGGCACTCATTAAAGAATCATTGTCGTAAAACAACATGTTAAGAAAATATTGGAATAATGTTTTCTTACACATTATTCAAATTTGAGGAATATTGTTTTAGCTTATTTTAATCATTTGCTGCCCTGTATTTCCAGGTAACAACTAATGTTCCAGGTTTCATGCACATTTCAGTGAATAAAGTTTTTTTATTTGAATAAAGGAATCAATCAAAACTATGTTCACTGGCGGGGAAGATAATGCTGGTGTCCAGGAGCCTGACGGCCACAAATACCAAAGACTGTTCAATGTCATTCGTTGGAATCGACACACCAAGCTGTGTATTGATCCTTTAATGTATAATCTGTCTCATTTTGAGGATCTACAAAGATCAGAGTGAAGGTCCTATTAAAATAAAACTTCATTTTATCACAGTCTTTTAGTAAACAGTCACTTCTGTAGTGTTTAGTCAATAACATTTCCCCAAAACTAAATGTTACAACAAAAGCCAGACAATATAACATGGCATATCTGCATATCTTCTCCCTAATACTTCCTTGATTATGGAGTGATGGGCAAAAACACTCCACTAGATTTGAGGCTGCAAATCTTATCATAATTATCAAATCCTACAGTGCCATAAATAATACAGGGGAAAAAGTGAACATGACCATTAGTATTTAATCCAGTGCTGTTATGTGCACAAAATCAGAGGGGGTGGGGAGGACATGGGAAGAAACTAATGGCACAGAGCCCCTCCACGCTCCAGATGTGGGGCCTGTGTGCTCGGCATTTGAAGCACATCATCTCGTTTCATCCTCACACAAACCCAGGGACATAAGCATTACCCTCGCTTTACAGGGGAGAAGACGAATTCTAAGACAGAGTGAGTGACAGTCCAAGTTCGCACAGCCGGTGGGTGGGCGTAGGATTCTGACTCCGTGCCCACACTTACTCCCCTTCACTAAGCTCCCCCTATTGTGGACAAGCAGCCCCCTAATTGTCTGCTGAAGCACTGCTTCATTATTAAAGGCACAAAAAAAGCAAAAATTGACAATGTTAAGAGCGAGATTAAGGCAAAAGTGAAATACACCTTTACTAATACTGGCTATAAAGTTAATTCAGTAACCAGTAACCATTCTGAAATTGACTTCATCTTATGTTACTGTGAAAAATGGATCCTACAAGAAAGAAGCTACGGAAAAATGGAAAGATGACCGTTGTTTAGTTTTCCGAGAACTTGTTAAAATCATCATAAGAAAAAGAATAAAATTTATAAATATTCACTTGTTTACTAAAAACTGATGACAAGAGCAATAATAATAAGTGACACTTGGGGACAAAGACTTCCCCCGGAAAGAACCTAAAGGTTCAGGGAGCTCTGAGCTCCGAGGTGTGGGCTGCACTGCAGGAGCGTCAGAATCTACACGGGGGGCACCACTTTTCCCATCTTCGATTTTCCACAGAAAATCCACAGAACTACTACCTCCTCAAAATTAGGAATAAAGCAGCGGAGTAGAGGTCAAATGGAGCATGACTTACTTTGGTTCTCCTATCTTGATGCCGGGATGCTGTGTGTAGGCGTGGGAATGTGTGCTTGGGGCAGACTTAAACGCCATTGGACAAATAGGACACTTGTAGAAGACTTCACAGTGAGAACCTTGAATGTGAGACTTCAGTGCGGCCACATCAGAGTACACAACATTGCAATGTACACATCTGTTAGAAAAATAAATACGCAGTCGTTAGAACGAGACCATTACGCACGTGTAACTTAACTGTGTAAAATGAACGCATTGTAACGGCCTTTTGAGGTTTCTAATAGCTTTTTGGAAGTGCGCTTCATTTTTTCCCATTTTTATATGATAAGAAGGAAGATCATGAAGAAGAAGAAAAAGAAAATTGAAATGGTCTAGACTTTGAGCATCTTAAAGATTCTCGGAATGGATGCCCAGACTGGGGTGAGAACAAAGGAGCATAGGGACCATATCGAGGCCTGGAACACAGCAAGACCCTGTGACTCCTGGCTTTGCAGAAGACTCCCATCCGCTGAATCCTGACATCAGGGCCCTGTGGTTCCTAGCCGTCCCCTCTACCCAATGTCATCTCCAGTGGAAGATCTGCACTATCTAACCCTACATGCCATCAAGAGAGGCACACAGAGGAATGAGTAAGCGTGGGCTCCCAAGCCGTGGCCACTGTTTCCTGGTATACACTGATGTGGTTAATATAGCTGGAGGTTTGGGGGCCCATCAGGTAGAGAAGGTCACCCACCTAGATTGTGTGTCTCCTGGAAAATAAATTCAAGTACACTTATATTTGTTTAAGAAATGACACAAATTGTAAACTTCTGAACAATCAACATTTCTAAATACAACTGCCTCTCTAGCTAACCTCTTCCTGACTTTCTAATAATTTGATTCTCTCATTCCTTGTTCACATCTGGCCCTACAGAAACAAACTTTAAAACTTCGATGCACTTCTCCCCGACCGCACCCTTCTCACTCAAGGACCCTCGGCGACACTGACGACAGCACACCCATGTGACGACCTCGTCCGTCCTTTGTTCACACCCGACGGAGTGGTCTCTGTGGACTCTCGAGGGCAGACATATTCCTGGATATGAATGGGACCTGGAGGGGAAGACCGTGGACAGGGCCAGCCTTCCAGGAGACCGAGCTCAGCGACTTCTGCATTAATCTAAGGTATTTCTAGTCTTTGAACCTCACTTCTGAATTCACAGAGCTGCTTCCAAAGTCACATAGGAGTGGCATGCTCTGAATTACATGTGTTCTATAAAGCGTGCCATGTCAAGTTTTGTGAGCACTTTTAAAAAAATCATTATTAATGCATAAGCATTTTAAACGACTTGAGGCAAAATGTTCAGCAGCATATACATAAAAACACTAAATAACAAAAGGAGAATAATTAAGGAAAATTCCTTTAGCCCATCTACTTAAACTATTATGTTAGGTAATAAAGCCACCCAAGCATATGGAAATTATTTTGGGTTAACTTGAACTTGTGTTGTCTTAAACAGGTTATTATTGATCCTCTCTAGGCCAGTTTCTCATTTGTAAAATGAGAAGATCATTTTTTAGTCCTCCCCAACCCTAAACGTCTATGATTCCTATGAAAGAGAAAGATTACATAACACAATAAAAGATGGGTTACTAAGGAAACAGAAGGATCTTCGACACCATGACTCATGAACAAAAGATTTTCCCATCAAGGGTAGAAAAGTGATTTCAAAGGGCAAAAGACCAAGGAAAGGCAAAAAAGGAACAAAGATTTCATTCTCTGAAGTCGTCCTGTGTGAGAGGAAGAGTTAATCCAAAGAAAATAAACAGCAAGTTAAAGGATCTACCGTTGATGAAGGAGGTGGCTACAGCTTGGTCCAAAGAGTCAATGGAAGCCAAGGGAAAACCCTCCCAATGTAAGGAAAGAAAGAGAGAGAGAGTTGCCCATAAGTGGGAAAAAAGGTTCAAGGACAACAAGAGGCCAGTAGGGAATATAAATAAGACAAATAGAAGGCAGAATTTGAAAGGGTCACAGAGTATCCTATTGCTACTAAAAATCAGTCTATTAATAAATATTTAATATACCAGAAGTCTGTTGTATTCTGGGTACCCAATCAAGTTTATTTTTTAATTTAAAAAAATGTTTACACTATATAATTCTATAATTCTACTTTCAAGATGCAGATCCAATGGGTTGAGAAGCAGGAAAATTCAGATAAATACTTGACTATTACTAAATCAATCAGAAACTAGAAATAAGTCCCTCAGTGTGTGGGAGATGCACTATGATCAAGGAGAGAGAGAAAACAAAACATAGTGAATCAAGAAGAGACAAAGTAATAAGGCGTGGGAATCGTGTTAGAGAGATGCCTCTGCCTTAAAAAAAAAAAAAAGATTGAAAAACTAGAGAGCCAAAAGGAGGGAAAAACATACAAGGCCAAGGGCTGCTAAACCCCAGTCAATATTACACTGGACCATTATTTGAAACAGCCAAGGAAAAAACCAAGGTCAAATTATTTTGTATTCCATAAAGAGGTAAACATGAACTAAACTTCAGAATATACAGAGTACCTTTAAAGCTTATAAGCTTCATATCGGAAAAAAAATCTATACTAAACACAAAAAATTTTAGTAAAAATTCAAAGCCCCCAATTTAAGTAACTCTGTGAATGGGGCAAGAAAAAGAGAGAGAGAGAGAGAGAGAGAGAGAGAGAGAGAGAGAGAGAGAGAGAATATGCAAGGGATGTGCTTTTCCTACCTAGTGAGTTGATTACTATAAGCCTGCCTACTGAGCCTCTGTTTTAATTTAGGGAAGGTACCAGGAATAGCAAGAGTTACAGATGTCTTATTTCCTTTCCTCATTCCAATCTAAGTTTACTTTCATTATATCAGAAAAATAAACTAAACATCTGAGGAAAGTTTGGCATCCATCAGCAGTCAGAAAATGTTGTAGAACTGTTTTCCATCGTGAAACAAAGAATCCAGCAACAACAGTTTCGAAACATGGGATGAGAACCAAATTACCTCGTGTATGGAGTCTGTGGAATCAAGGGCACCTTCAGTGTGTGACTTTCTCCCTGAAGACATAGTATGCATCTTGATTATCCTGTTTTACTCTCTAATATCCCAGTGGAGAAAGAGGCAAGCGTCACACCAATTTTATAGACAGGGCACCATGGCACAGAGAGAACACAGGAAATACTGCACAATTAGCAGCAGAACTGGTACCCAAGACTCTGGTTTCTTCCAAACCAAAGGTTTTCTACTAGAGTAGATTCCTAATCCATTCAACATTGGAGGCATGAGGAAAAAATGTGAAGCAAGCCTCTCTTAGTGTTAGAAAAATTAACAGAGGACGTGGTTCCATAGTTTAGCGGTTAGCACATCTGCTTTACACGCAGAAGGTCCTGGGTTTGTGCCCCAGTGGAGCCACGGTCTATGGTCTATGGTCTATGGCCATGCCACCCTGAACAAGCCCGATATCTGATCTTGGAAGCTAAGCAGGATCAGGCCTGGTTAGTACTTGAATGGGAGACCACCTAGAAAGACCAGGTGCTGTAGGCATACATAATAATAAATAATCAGTAATAGATAAAAAAGAAAAAAGAAAAATGAACAGAGCCACCTAGGAACTGGTGATGCTGTAACCTAAACTTAACTGAAATAAAACTGTCAAATCATACCAACTGGACTCCATTTTTGTAAAACATGGTATAACTCTATTACAACTAAAAAAAAATACTGTATGTTAGCAATCTAACATTAAACACGTTTAAGATAAACACACAATACAGTAATACCTCTATTAACAAAGACATTGTGTATCAATAACAGGTTTTCTTGGTGGGCCTTTACTGGGTCAAAATATAAAAGGCTGCAGAATGCATTTCAGAAGGTCACAAAGTGGAGGATAAAGTTCAAGTACATCATCACTCAATATTAGCTAAACTAACATTAGATTTGGCAGATGCTGTAAAAGACACATCTGAGCATCTTAAGGGGGCAGTGAAAGGGGTCACAGTTAAGATGTGTGAACATGAGGGAGAAGTGTGAACTCAGGTAATGGAGAAGCAGGAATAAAGGAAGGTTATCCGGCATGCAAGGCTCTCCCACAAAGAGCACCGTTAGGAAAGAACATACACCCAATCCTCCAACATGACAAAATAAAAGTGAGGGACCATCGCATCCCTTCTGGTTTGATTAGAGGAGGAAGGATTAAGAGGTACGGAAAAGCACAGTGTTCTTGCACGGGTTAAAAAGGCTCTAGAGAGCATGACAACGACAGTATGCTAGAAAGGGTGCAGGAAGAAAAGGCTCTAACAGTCATATCAAAGCCGAACTTTGCCATATGCACAATTTTGCCTGAAGGATGGGCTCCGCTTCCCCTCAGCTCTGTGTGGGCCAGCGGGCCAAGACCACATTAAAGGATTCAAACAGATGAACTCTTAACGACACACGAGCTCGGTTCCCAGAGGATCTGTTAATCGAGGTATCACTGTATGACCCTGATCACTATGCGCACAGGCCACTCGAAATGCTGTGCAGTCCTAAGTGAACGAGCTTTACTTGCACGTAAGCGAACGAAATACTGACCGAAAACCAACTCTCCGCGTGTAGTGCAGACAGTTCTTGGTGACGTGGGTCTGGAAGTGCACCGACCTGCAGATGGCCCCGCACTCGGGGCAGGTGTAGGGAGATTTGTGCTGATGGATTCTCTGGTGTGATGCATAGCTGCACTGGTTAGGAAGCAGCATCTGGCAGATAGTGCAAGTCTTCTAAACAAACCAAAGGGGGAGACAGGGTTGGTCCTACGAAGTATTTTCTAATACGCGAAGAAGCTTGGTTAAACCTCAAAATAATTACACAGTGGTCATTTCAAATACGATAATTGATTCTAAGACCAAGGAAAAAGCAAAACTCGAAAGTTAAATGTTCAGTGGAAAATTCCTTACCCTGTAAAACAAAAATAATATGTACTATGTAGTCAGGCTCATCCCAAAGTATGAGGAAGAGGGAACGTCAGCTTTAGGGCGTGTTCCGATTTTGTTACTTCTGCATTTTGTTTAGTGTGAAGAAGAGGAATTCTTGCAAATTACGTAAGCGAATCAACATTAATGCATACAAGTTTATGGGCATCTATCTTGACAACAGTCACAGTTCCCATAACTCAAAAAAACCTTCTTCAAAATAATAAAAATTAATTAGAAACTAGTCCAGTGTCTATTTTCCTTAAGTCATTTCGGTGTATGTGAAATCTGAAGTACAGGAATACAGAAGAACGGCCACCACAATCGGTTATTCTTTTTAATACATGAATTGATTTTTAAATGGAGGAACTGGACATTATGTGATTCATAATTAAGACCAGTGAACTCAAGTTCAGATACATAAATTTAGATATTAAAAGGAACTTTAATCGAGAGCTTAAAATCTAGCCACGTAAAAAATAAAATTAAGACTAAAATCCTCTTTGGAAAGGCTCTAGATCATTAACTGACCAGAAAAAACCGAAACACACTATTTTTCATCCCCTTAGATGTAAGCACTAAACATGGCATATATTTTAAACATAAAAACAAAAATCTTAAGTGTAAACTGAGTACTACTTTTATTCCAAAAATAAACCTAACATAGCACAAGATAAAATGTGTTTGAATACTATTTTGATATTCATGCAAGTGTCTACGAGCTTCCAAAATATACAAAGAAAGCCTCAAAATATAGACTCTAGCTAAGATTTAAAGTAATCTTTTATAATGACAACAGAATTATGACATTTTAAAAAGACTTTTTATTCTTTTAGCTTTGGAATCAAGCCCAAATTAACGTTTAAACTTCTGAGTGACTCTAACAAAAATCAGAAACTCACTTGAAAATTCTTTCTTCGTTTTCTCCTGAAAGAACTAAAATACAAATTTTAGCCCACAAAATGTTTATTATAATCACAAAATAAGAACATTACAAGGAGCTTTGATGAAGTTAGCATCATTAAAAAAACAGCATTTCTTTTCTAATAACAATATTCCAAAGGTTAAAACAAGCCACAGCAAAGAAAACCAATCAACAGTCATTAATTATAAAATCCTGTTGACATCTACCTTATCACTGGTAATTTGTTTCTCTGAACTAAAGTTTTCTATCTACTTCCACCACAGGCAGTGAATTATAATGTCTGAATTTCCACAGGCATCTTAGAATGTCTTGCACTTAGTAATAAAATCAATATATACTATATTAAAGTCAAGACATATTTTAGTTAGACAGACTGATAATTCCACCATAAGCCAAGTGATGAACTAAGTACTTTAAATAAATACATTTAGATACAACATCTCATTTAATTCTCATAATAATCTATGAACTAGATCGATAATATTATGTCCATTTTACAGATGAGGAAATGAGGTTTGGAGAAGTTAAGAAACTCGCCACAGCCCCACAGCTATTAAGTGTAAGAACCAGGATTTGAACTGGGTTCTGACTGCTACAAAGGCCTGTGATGGAGCGCTCGTGAGAGACCAGGCATGGGGGTTACAAGGAATGAACAAACAAGAATACACAGGAGAAAAACTATCAGCAAATAACGACAACCATTATATGTCAGGGATACAGGTGATGCCCCTCCCCCCGCGGCTTCTCTTTTATCTGAAGCAGAGGGCTTACACTATTTTTACAACAGGAAAAAACAGCAACGAAAATAGAAAATCTACACAGGAGACAAAGTACGCGTTCTGTGAAAGCTGAAAAAAGTTTTCACGTTCTCTCTCATGAAGATATGTTAACAAATATCCTTCACAATACATAGAAAATTCACAACGAATTGCTTAAATACTCTTCCCTATTGATCGTTTACGTTTCTAATACATATGGAACTACACGAATGGTTATAGATGTGTTGCTGGATGAAAAGGCTTTGTTTCTATCAAGTTAACAATGAATTCCCAAAATTATTCAATTAAAAATAGGCTTTATGAGTTATTAAATGCTCTTTATGACAGAAACCTGTGACTGCAAAGACTGAAAAATGTTTTAGACTGACAGGGTCACCTAAACACCACCGTTTCAATACCAACCTCTCTCATACCAGTCCTTGGAGAGGGAAGTGTTCCCTTCGTGATGTTCTGTGTGGCAGGGTGGCCCCTGACAGCCCCATGGGGCTCTGTGAGAGCTGGTGGCAGCCATCCCTCCCCCACCCCCACCCCCACCCCACCCCTAGACCGCTATAGGAATGTGCACTCATCCATCTCCACTTTAGATCCAGAAGTACAAGGAGAAAGTGAGGGCCAGTGTGGACCACAGCCCCACTTCAAAATGCTTTCATATTTTGCGATGACTGTCACTGGGGAGTCACGCTGGATAAAGACCTCGTCTTCGGTTTATACGCACAGATGCGTATGTATCCATCACACACCGTATTTACTCCCACATTTCTCTCTGTTTACCTGCTTCCACTCCCCGCCTCTACTCCCTTCTGAGAAAAAGCATGCTGTCTGGACCGCAGACATTCTCCTCCTTGATGCTTGCGTGATGCGTGACATCAGCAGTTCTAAACGCGCACGAGTATTCTCTCGAGTTTTAATCACTGTACCTGTGTTTCACAGCGCTGGTGTCCCCGCTTCCTGATGTACTGGTGATGCAAAGGAGCCCTCCCTACCCCCCACCCCCCGCCCACTGCTTCTCCGGGGTCTTTGCATCCGGAGCCAGGACACACAGTCTCTCCGAATTGGATGTATTCGAGCAAAGGAGCGGTCAGGATTTTTGCGGTCTATGAGAACCTGACTTTCCTTTCCTTTTTTTTAAATCAAAGAAACTACAACATATCTTAAAACGCTACCTCTCTAAAAGTTGAGGCTATTTACAAGCGGCTAAAGCAATTTAATGGGACAGTCCCTGCCTTTTAAATAGAAAAAAGTATAATAAAATGCACTTAAATGATTTCGTGTGCCTTCTGACATTTTACTTATACATCATCTGAAAATGGATAAATGTTTTTAGCATTTAGGTAAAAAATGGTAATTTATACTGTGTTCAGAGAACTGTTACTCTTTAAAGTAAGATATTACTTTCCAAAAGTCATGGAACGCGAGTCCGGGAAAATAGAGCTGGAAAGCAATCACGTTCCATATTTGACAACTACTTAGGCCGCGCCCTCCCTCTCTGCCCAGGCCTGGCATTGAGATCCACGGTCGACAGTGGCACCAGGCCGTGGGGAGAGGCGCAGGGCTCACCGTGGCCCTAGTCAGGGCTCAGAGATGTCTGAGAACAAGGAAAACAATTCTACGTGTTTTAATTCATACTTTAGGGAGAAAAACAGCCTGGGAAAGGTACGCGGCGGAAGGTTAGAAACGCTAGAGATACGTGAATAAATATAATACATATTTATGCTTAAATTTCAAAGAGACCAAAAGCCTGCAACAGCCTGAAACACTGGATCTAAAAGTCAAAACGCTGCTGGCTTCACAATCAGCCCCAATGCGAAGTAAATTGTTCTGGCCTCGATATCAGCAGTTTCATAATCGTCTGTCTATGGTATAATTACCAAAAATAATAAAAATAAAGTATACCAGTTTGTTTTCTGGCTGTCACTTTCATACAATTTTACAATGAGAACACAGCGAAAGCATTTCATTTCAGATCTCACTTAAAGGGAAATAATACAAATCAAGAGAATTACAGCAGAAGTGACTATATATACATTTGTTCCCGAAGCTAGTTGGTTGTGGTGGTTTTGTCCTCAAATCATTCTGCTACACTAAAAATCCCTAATCAGAGCTGACAGTTAAATGAGCAAATTTTCAGAAAGCGGTATGGTTGACACATATCATCCACTCAGATAAGTCACTGATGACAGTGAACTATGAACTGGGACAGGACTAGTCTGACCAAAATGAATACACTTAAGACAGCAGGACCAAAAGCCAAGAGCCACAAGTCTTCAGCTAATGATGATATTTCGGGCAGGTGAGGAAACTGAGGTGGGCTCCGTGGTTTCCAGAAGAATCTGGCTGAGCGGAGTATGTCTAGAAATGAGAGTGGGCTGGGCTGCTCGAGATAATTCAGTGTACTTAGTATGTTGTGTTGATGGTGCCCAGAAAGTTTCTGAACCTAAACTGAGTCAGCCACCTCTGAGAATGAGGGCGGCTGAAGACGAGTCACCTTCATCTGCCCTCTCGACGCAGACGTGGACGTCACCCAAGTCCATTCCCATACGACTCCTACGGTCCTGCAACTGTGCAATGCTATGCTGTGCGTCTCTGTCTTAGGTTATCAGCGTGACCAAGAGAAAGAACAACGAACCAGCGGTAAAAAAAAATCTCGTCTTCAGTCCTGCTTTGGCCACTCCCTGGGCATTTGTTTCTTCAGTGTAAAACCAAAGGGCTGACCTGACCATCGGGCCTGTAACATTCTCTGATTCTATGGCTGATGTAGATTCTACAGGAAGAAAACAGGCTCTATCGATTAAGAGGTCACGGCATGCACTTCCAGTCTGTACGTGGCTAAATGTAGTCAGGGCTTTACAGAGAGGTGAAGCAAGGACATTCCGATACATTTAAACAGCCGTTATCCAAGCTACAGTCGCCAGCTCTTACGTACTTCGTGGAAAGCTTGTCCTGCCTGTCCCCCCTCAGTGTGCCCCAAAGCGCACTTCCTCATCAGACAGGTCGGACCCCAACCCCCAACTAGGGCAGATTTACTGGCGTTAAAAGCAGGTGCCTGTGTGCTCCATTTCTACTGCACTGCTTGGTTCTGTGAGGCTGGGAAGGAAAAAGATCCGTCAAAGACATTTGGCCATCCCGCCCTTCCCCTCAGCGGCCTGGTCCCCTGTGGCATGAGCAGACGCAGGCAGGAGGACAGTTTACCCTGGGCCTGGGCACGCCCGGCATCCTGTCCCTGTTACGTACCAGGGTGTGAGAGAATTCCACGACCTGGATTAGGGCTTGGGGGTGTGGGGCCACGTGGGCCTTGAGCTAAACCAGGTATTCCAAGCAAGCTCTGAGCAGAGACCTGCACCAGAGGGCTTGTGAGCATGGGGCCAGTTCATAATACAGTGACACTCTGATTCTCCAAGGCCATCACCACTTTTGTATGGACTGTCCACAGATCATCTGTAAAAGGAGGAAAAACCGGCAAGGCAGAATTCAGCAAATACCACCAGAACCTAACTTTATCCCATTACATACCGGCAAAGTCACAAAAGGCTAAACACGTGTGTATGGGGAGATGGTGAAGGAGATCCGGCACGTACAGCCACCGCCGGTGACAACAAAGAGAGCTCCTTCGCTGGGTTCAAACAAGCACCCTTGGAAAACTCAGAAAAGGATCTGCTCAAACCATAAACTAGAGTCAAAACAGAAATGGGGAGGACGTGAAAGATAAAAAGCGAAGGAGGATGGTGACTGCACAAAACGAGAAAAGGCCGTTCTCAAGACAGAGGCTGAGGCCTTAAGAGGCTGGACTGCACAGTGTGGAAGGGAGGAGCGTGTCACCCCGCGTCACCCCGCTACCCCTACTCCTGCCGGCCTTTCCAGGCGGGGCTGAGAGGAAGGTGTCCGTCTGCACCTGGCAGGGGGAACACCTGTGACTGAGAGGAGAGTGAAGTCCCTCAGAGCGGAATGGAACACTGTCCTTCCAGGAAACCCAGTTCCAAAAAACAGCTGAGCATCATCACAGGCTGAAGCCGCAGACAGAGCCCAACAACGCGATTACGGAATCTCTCCCCAAAGACAGAATGGCTACGTTTGGGCGTCTACACAACAGAGTGAAACTTTCACTGCCAGGAAAATGGACTGTAGGTACCTTTCCCTACTCCATCCACTAAGCACAATGCAAACTCCTGGGCATTACATATAAAGCGAACATGAAAAGCCTCTGAAAGGCTGAGAGAAGGTGGGCTAGCTAGGGATCGCTGGACCCAAGGGATGACAAAGTGATGAGTTCTCTGGGTCTCTTTTTGCCTCAAATAGCCCAGATTTTGAGCTGAAGAAACTGGTCACCCAGAAACAACAATGGGTAGGAACAAACAAAAAATCTCCAGGAAAAAATGGGGCGGCCTAGTAAAAGAGAAAACTTTTAGACAATGGCTACTGTACTATAACCAAACCACAGGAAAAACTGTGGCCCCACGCCCACCCCACCAAGCCTAGACGGAGCCCAGACCTAGGCCCTTCTGAGGCTGTACACAGTAAGGTGTCCCCAACACCCCCGCCGAGATGGTGTCAGAGAAGGCCCACGGGGAAGTGAAACTTCTACCCCATCAAGTGATGTGTCCCTCTTCCTGTCCAGTGAGTATTCTAAAAAGAAAAGAAAAAAAAGAAATCTCCAGACCCAGATAGTTTCACTGGAGAATTCTACCAAATATTTAAAGAAAAACTAACACCAAACTATACATTCTCCTCCAAATAATAGAAGAGGGAATACGTCTCAATGTATCATATAAAGCTAATATTAACCTGTCCAAAACCAAGCAAAGACAGCAACACAAAAGAAACCTATATGAATATAGGTGTGAAACTCTTAACAAAATATTAGCTAATATAATTCGCAATATATAAAAAGTTATACAGCTACAGCCTGACCAAATCGGATTCATTCCAGGGATGAAAGGCTGGTTCAATATAAAAAAACAAAGGAGAAAAATTTCAGGATCTAGAACAAAGAGTTCTTAGACTTAACACCAAAAAAAAGCTCGAGCTATAAAAGGGAAAACTGATTAATTGGACTTCATCAAATAAAAACTTTTGCTCTACCAAAGACTTATTTAAAAGATGAAAAGGTAAGCCACAGACGGAAAGAAAAGACTTGCAACCACATCTCAACAATGGACTAGTATCTAGAATACGTCAAGAACTCTTAAAACTCAACAAAATAAAAAAATCTAATTAGAAAATGGGCGGAAGACATGAAGAGACATTTCACCAAAGAGGACAGAAACAATGTTCAACTTCATTAGCTACTGGGGAACCGCAAGTTAAAGCCACAATGAGCTATTTGTACACATCTATCAGGATGGCTAAAATAACACCGCCCAACGCTGATGAGGATGCAGAGAAACCGGATCACTGCTCGTGGAATATAAAACGGTACAGCTACTCTGGAAAAAGAGTTTCGTAAAAACATAAACATGCGACTACTGTAGGATCTGGCAATTGCACACCTGGGCATTTATTCCAGAGAAATGAAAACTTATGTTCACGCGAAAACCTGTATGCAAATGTTGATAGCAGCATTATTCATAACTGCTCCAAACTGCAAACAATGCAGACATCCTTCAGCTGACTACACGGTTAAACACTCTGTGGGCGCACGACCGTACGATGGAACACTATTCAGCAATAAAAAGGAACCACTGATACATGCAGCACCTGGATGAACCTCCAGGGGATGCTGCCAATCCCAAAAGGTTGTAAATGGTATGGTTCCATTTATATAGCATTCCTGAAATGACAAAATTGTAGAAATGGGGAGCTTATCAGTGGTTGCCAACGGTTACGAACAGAGTCGGGGGGGCGGAGGAGGGGCTCCAAAAAGACAACACAAGAGATCCTTGTGGTTATGGAAACGTTCTGTACATTGACTGCATCCATGTCAATATCCGCTCGTGATGGCTTTATAGGTGTGCGAGATGTCACCACTGGGGGAACTGGATAAACAGTACACGGGAGCTCTCTAAATTATCTCACATGAATCTAAAATGACCTCAAAATAAAAGGATCAATTAAAAAAAAAAAATCATATGATTTGAGGAGGATCCAGAACACCAGCACAGGACACTTTCAGCATTATGCGGTAAAATCTAAAAGTTCTCATGGCACTTCTAAGTCGACAGTGGACAGGAGGGAGGGAGGGAGGGGTGTCCCTGACGCCAGGGATGCGGGGGAGGAGGGTGGGAGAGAGGGCTCGCCTTGCTGCCAGTCGGGAGGTGTACGTTTCTCTAGGCTGGGAAAGTCGAGAGCTGAAAGGCAATGAGCGAGGCGGGTGGTGGCCCTGAGGTCACACGCGTTAACCTTCAGCATCCACAAAGGTGGCAAGGCCAGTTCGGGGATCCCCTGCAGGTGATTCTCAAACCAGGACTGCGTGGGCCCAGGGACCCGGCCGCGGGGAGGTCTCGGAAACCGGCAGTGAGAACGGCAGCTGCAGGCACAGGGCCTAACTGCGCCGGGTTCCCATTCTGGGAAGAACGGCCAGGGTGTGGGCCATGGAGGGCTGTTAGTTACAACCGTGAGGTCCTCTGCTCTTCCTCAGGGCACCAGTGAGCTACCAAGAAGGCGAAGGTCGAAGGAGAAAGCAAAGTACGTTTTTCCAACACGTGAGTGTGGGGGACGACAGGGGAAAGCAGGTGCCCAGGAAAGAAGGGGACTCGACGTGCATTAGCGGAGCTCCTGAACTCTGTAAGACGCTCTCAGGGAGGAAGGAGTTTACAGTGGTGCCTTTTTTTTTCCCCGTTGAATTTAAGTTCACAAACTGTGAGCTGGCCAAGAGTCACGTGAACAGCAGACTGGAGATGCTGAGACGAAGGCCTTCTCCCTTCCGTTCCCCCTGTCTGCAGCCCCGCCTCCTACTGCCGCCGTTACCTGATGCTGTGCCAAGTGACCACAGTGGGCGCGGGCCACCCTAGCTTCCGTGACATCTGAGGATAGTACAGCAACAGCCATAGGACCCTACCAACCTCCTGGACTGGAAAACACCAGGCTGGGCTAACTGAGCTGAGGGCTGAGCAGTGGCAGCTTCTCTGCCGACAGCGGGCGCAGCCTGGGCGGCTGAGCAGGACACCAGACTGACTGCTCGCCTGGGTCTACACGGGGACCCTCCGGCTGAGTCTGAGAAGAAAGAGAAACTGCGGAGGGGATATTCTGGGCTAGGATTTCAATATGAGAAGGGCGGATGAGGTGCAGGAAGAGGGCATCGTGGGCCATGTCTACGCAGCCAGCCCGGTGGTGCGTGGATACACACGGGCAGCTGAATCTCACTGGATAAAGGTACTCTCCTCAGGTGAGCTGGGTGGATGCTCAGCTAAGAAACATAATAGGGGGCAAACGTCTGGCCGAGTGTATATTTGGCCCTACAGTTATTGTATATTCGGCCATGATTCATTCCTTAGTGTTGCAGGGGAGACAGGTGAGCTGCACTACACAGCTGCCCCAGTGAAATACAGAAAGGCAGGGTGAAGCAACTGCACGCACAGGAAGAGATGCTGATCTCCTTCCCCGAGGACAGGAACTTCACCCGTTTGACCCTGGTTTGGCTACTGAGCCTAAAGGTTAACAGAGAACAAAACCTAGGGGTACGTACAGGGGAGAAGGAAAATGTCTACCTGTCTGCCCACGCCCTCCCTGCTTACCAGAGAAGGTGCCAAGAGAGAGCAGACATATGTAAGGGCAGCTCAAGTTGTCACACACTGACCAGCACGCACGGGCCAGAAGCGGGTGGGAGACCAACCCTCAGAAGCAAGGACGTAGGAAATGCCAGCGGACGCAGAAACAAAGCAACAGAACAAGCAGAGCTAAGGAAATGGGTTTGGCTGTTTTCCTGCTTCCTTTTAAGAAAGGAAAGAAATATTACCCTGTTGATGAAGTGGTGACAAGATGAGAGGGTACCCAGATAAGAGCCCAGCACTGTCATTAGGATACGCTAGGAGAAGGACATCAGTCACTGTCTTCTTGAACTAGTTGGCCCCTTTACTCTTTCTGAGTGTGTTACTGTCAGAGCCAATGAAACATTTAACATCTAGTGCTGGAAGCATGTCCTCAAAACTATCGCTACCACTTCTACTAAATTGAAAATCTGGAGAGAAAAACTGAGGTGTTCTGATCTTCCGTTCCCCAAATTCAAAATCCCACAAAGAACTTAACTTAGTTGCTGACCGTGGGGACACTACTAGATTCTGAACCACAGCATAAACCTCCTTATTAACAAGATATTGGCGGCAAATAAAGGAAAGATCGGTCTACCACTGGGTCTTCATAAACAGAAGTTTTGGCCAGAGTATATTAGCTCAAACTAGTCCCCACTTCCAATTTCATAAGTTTTCTGGTTCGGATAATAAATCACATGGTCTCTCTAACTCAAATTTGTTTCATTCAGCATGACCAGTTACTTTCAAATGATGGGTATCACGTATTTATAAAACACACTTATCTATTGGCCAAAAACTGGCCTCATGGAGACTAGCAATGATAGAGGCAAAAGGCTAACTTGATGCCTACTGTGAAATGTATTTCAGCAACATCAACCTACACTTCACTTAATGAAAAAAAAAAAGCTGCAAACAAAGGCAAAAGTGTCCTATTTAAATGGAAATGGTTTTCTATTTGTAACTTAAATTCACTGCAGTGAAGAAAATTACTGAATACACTTCTGGACCAACATCCTAAGTAAACAGGCACACCACGAAAGTGGGTACCAATTAGGTGCGTTTAAGCATAAAAGACAGTAATTATAAATAACGACAGGAGTTTTTTACGTGCCAGAATTATCGCTAACAACTGAGGAACACTGGTGATGCAGCCTGACTTGAACTTAATCCAGTGGGATGATTCCATAATGAACCAGATCTCAGGCTTCCCACACACAGCCCAAAGACCCGACAACTGAGGATTCCTTCACCCGCCCTAACTCTACGGTGCCTAACCCGACTAGTACACAGAGTTTCTATCTAAGAGAGTCAGCTTCCCCGCAAGTTTCTTAAAGTTAAGATTCGTGTTTCAACATTGTTCTATTCTAGGAAAACAATCCTCTCTTCTCATGTTCGTGCGTGCACACGCACGCGCATTCACACACGCACGCATGCACGCACGCACACGCCCATCATTTCACTGAGCTCCCACCGCTAAAACCAAGGGCATCGTATAGAGCACTCATGTCTACAGCTTCATCACCGAAACACCAAAATGTAAATGATACTGTACTTGTCCACTCGTATCTGCGGCCTGCTGGAAATGTGTAGCCAGCGATGTCTCATCCTGGAAAACTTCATTACACTCCAAACATTTCAGACTATGCCTGCAGAGCTTGGATGGGTCTTCATCCAGAGGCATAGCTGGAATGATGGGTGTGCTCGAAGGAGCTGATATGACGGTCCCAGTTATACCAGACTGAATTTTCGTTACAGTGTGTGTGCCAGCCCCCGCGGAGCTCGGAAGAGTGGAAGATGGAGCAGAAGTATTGCTTGACGGAGAAACAATCATTTGATCTGCTGGGACTGGCTTTAAAATCAAGTGGGAGCACTGCATTACGACTCCCTTTTCCTTATGCCCGCGGGCATGGGAAAGGAGACTGCACTTGTTGTAAAAAACGAGGTTCTTTGTACAGTGGTTACACGTTACTTCGATGCGCACACTGCGTCTGTCGTAGTGCTGGGTCAGACTCTTCTCAAGCGCGAAGGAGTCGCCACACTCCAAGCACTTGTACCCGCGGGTCGGTAACGTGATGCCTGCATTAGCAGGGGGGCTGAGGTTGGGGATGTAAACTGGAACGGGGTTGACGCTGCTCAGCACCTTGTTGAAAGCTTCCACCACAGAACTCTGCAGGGAGGACACCACCTGGACTCGAGACACCTTTTTGGGCGGTTGCGAGGCTGCTGCATTGATTATTGCCTGCTTTATTTGCTGCTGAGGTTTGGTTAGCACTTGGCGGAGCTCGGAGGTGGCCTGGGCGCCCTGAGGCAGGAGGTTAAGGTTGGCGAGGTGCACAGTCTTTGGCACGAGTTTGGCGTTGGCCAGGCTGGATGCCGGCACCACAACGGTTTGCTGCTGGATGGCGCTGGCGGCTTTAATGATGGCGCTGCTGGCGCTCTGAACGGACGCAGCAGATATGACCGTGGCTTTGACCGTTGTGTTGTTAGCGAGCTTCAAATTAATGACTTGAGATCCCGCCGTCTTCACGGCAGACACTGGGAGGAAGGCAGTTGCCACAGGCTTAATCGTGACCTGTTTGGGGGTCAGCTCTGCAGGGGTCACTGCGTTGGTAACGACCGCCGACTGCAGAGGCGCTCTGGGGGGAGAGGAAAGGACGGCCGCTGGCGTCGGAGATGACAGGAGCGACGTCACGGACGCCATCACGGGCCCCGTCTGCTCAGAAGGCTTCTTTCCAGAGTCAAGATCGACTTCCGGCAACACCCTCGTCACTGTTCTCTTGATTTCCCCCGATGACGTCTTAATGGTTTTTATGCGAACTTTGGGAATTGCTGGTGTCGATCCTGCAGGGGAGGACGGAGAGCCTTTGCTGCTGTTTTCACTGGAAATGCTCCTGGGGCTGTCTGGCTGCTTTAGGGACGCTTTTTTCGTCCCATCGATAAGACTCTGGGATTCAGGAGACTTTTCAATGGCTCTGGGACTATCATTTACTTCTTTTGGTAATGGAGAGGATTCCCGTGAATGGGTCACTGGTTCTTTACAGGAGTCTGAAGCAGCCTTTTTAGCACTAAGAGCTGCGATTGCAGCTATGCACGAAGAAAGCTTGGAGGATGGCTTTGACCTTGCCGGGCCCAGGCCGCCAAGGGTGGTGTCGTTCTTCTCGGAGCTCAGCTTCCCATCATGGACCCTGTTTTCAAGCACCTTTTCGGAGTTTTCCTTCAATTTATCCTCCACTTTCCTGACTTTAAAAGGTTCATAAACACTCAGATTTATGGAATTTGTTTCTGTCTCTCTCTTAACGACTTTGTTCTTCTCTGTATTGCCTGGAGCAGAGATTCCAGCTTTGCTCAAGGGCTCCCCTCCCAGGGCCTTTAGTTTATCGTAGTCCTGTTGGGGAACCGACCCCGTCAACACATTCGACCTAAAGCTTGAACGCACGTCCTCTTTATCGGGGGGGTCATCCACCTCTATCTTCTCGTCGTCGTCAAACTCTTCGGCACTGGAGATAGGGCTAAACTGGCTGAAAGCTGAGTCTTTCAAAGTCACCTCTGAGGTAGGCACATCTCCCTTCATGGACTTCGATCCGTCTTTACTGTAACTGTCCAGCGCCGACGCCGCGAGAAACCCATTATGTAAGCCGTTGCCTGTGGGGTTGTGACCGTCCTTCTCGGCGCCCTCAGAGGAGTCGATGCTGCGAACGTTCTTAACGATGACACTGACGCCGACGTCAGCAGAGGATGGCGTGTGGGAGTCGTCGTCCACGTGAGCGCTCTGCTTGATGTGGCTCTCCTGGTCGTCGTGTCCAGATTCGATAGCTGCTTTAGGATCGACCATATCTGGGATGTCGAAGGCTGCCAGGAGGTCGTCAAAGTCTGGGGTCTTCATATCCCCCATGGTCATGAATTTGATCAGATGTTCTGTCAAACACACAGAAAATAATTCCATCAGCAAATGGCATTTTGTAACAATGAGATAAATCTCCCTATGAGGTCCGTGCTAACCCGGTGATGGTTGCCAAGAGCAAGTCGACAACCGCACAATTACGGTAACTACGGAATTCTGTAACTACGGAATTCTGAGTCAAAGTGAACAAACATCCAGCGAGTATGTGTTCGGCCTTGAAAATTACAGCTTCAAAGTAATTCCTCCAAAATGCTTTATCAGAGTGGCAGCTCTGTAACAAGAATGAAGTTGATCGAAACTGTTAGAGCCCAAAACGCAGGTTTTGGTGTAACAACTAGAAAATCTGTCATTTATCACTGGACTCATCATACAAAAAAACTACTTCCGAACATATTTTGATCTGGAAGGCATTTAATTCCACTAGCAAAATTATCACTATTATAGCCACCACCATTTTCGGGATATCAAATTAAAAGAAATATATTGCAATCAAAAAACCAATTACAGATATCTATTCACTCATGGAAAAAATAAGCACCCCAAACCCACCAGGGGACATCTACTGCTAATAAAGTTCCACCTGAGATTTTTTAAAAAATCTCTAAGATGCTGATGCCCTCGGTTTTCAGTAAATACTAATTTTCTCCGTTATGTTAAGGAGAAGAAACATACTCTCCCGGCAGGAAAGTATAGATTCCCTTCCTTCTCCCTCCCCAGTTCAGCGGTTTTAATGGTTGAGGTAGCACACAGCTGTCTCCTAATTACCGCTCATCCAACACAGTGGTGCAAGTGGCTGTGGCAGCTGAGGAAAGCCCTACCATGAAATCGCTCTCGGTGTGTAACCAGCATGGACCCAAGGACTAACAGCGTCGGGGAAGGAAGGCCCCCTCTGTTGCCACCAAGCTAGATAGGAGTGGAGAACAGTCTACGAAGTTGTGTTCCCATCCGTGTCCACAAAACCCTGGGTAGTAGGAGCGTGGAGAGTTTTAGGGAAATGGATGGCCACAGCCAGTACAAAGGATGAAGGATGTAGAAATACATGACATGCTAAGCGCCCTTCACTCCACCTGCAGAGGACAAGTGATTGCGGGGTACAGATAAAACTTCCACTGGAGGAGAGCTCTTTCTCCAACCTGAACCCCCAGGTCACTCCATCTTATGATTCTATTATTTTCTGGTACGTACCACAGTGTGCTACTTGTCTCTTCTTACCTACTGACTAAAGATGAGCGATGAATCTCTCATTCGCCTTTACACCACAAATGCCAGATAACTAACTCACTACAAGTCAGGGGCCAGAACTCTGGGTTTATAGCAGAAGAACAGGCTGAAACCCAGCTCTGTCACTCACTAGCTCTGAGACCCTCAGGAAGTGAGGGGACTTCTGTGGGCCTGTCCCTTCTTTTTGCTGAAGGAAGACAAGCAGCCAAGAAGAGAAGGAAAGAGAAGAGGAAGAATGAAAGATAGGGGAAGAAGGAACCAACAATCAATGTCGGAAGGGAGGAGGGTTACAGGTGACTTTAGACAACTTTCACTGGAAAAATCAGCCTAACTGATTTGTAGATACACACTCTTTCCTCTTCAATATTTTCTAGGTTATTCCTCCTTTAAATGTGCTTGGATCACTAAGAAGTCGTCTTCCACATTTCACTGGAGTATTTAGTAATTTATTTTCTTGTACGGTCTGTAAAAGATCATGCACTGCTAACGAAAATGATACAAAGGTCAAGGTTGAACTTCTACTCAGGCAACAATATACATACCGGTGAAAACTCAAAGTACAAATCCATCATCAGCTGCTAAAACACCCTCAACATAATAACTCACTCTGGGACATGTCCAGACACTTCTAAGAATTTGGCTGGGAAAAACTACTGTTGAAGATGAAATAAACACTCATCGTTCAATAGGAACTGAAGAATAAATCGCCTTCCGTTCACATATGTCTCAGTTAACACGGCTCTAAAGAAGTTCAATATACTTTTCTCTAGATTGTTTGCTTCACCTAGAGAAAACACTCATGGCCACTCTCCTCTCAGATAGGCAGATGCAGGATGCAGGATCAGACAGAGAATAATGTATCCCCAGCATCAAACTGCAGCCAAGACAAAAACTGCGGAGGAAACAAGAAGGCAACACTTCTGAGCTCACACTGACGTGAGAACGTCTGAGAAGCCGCGCCCGTGTGAAAGTCCGTGATGATGACTTTCTTTTTAAAATGAAGTTAAACACTTAAACTGCAGAATATGGGGAATGAAAAATCTGTCTGTCATTTAATATTATCTACTTAAGAGTCCACCCACTTATGAATAATCCCTGAATGTCGCCGCTCTTATTTGTAAGCATCGTATTTCAGTGATAAACTGAATACTCACAATAAAACCACCATTAGCCAAGCATTCCTCGGGTCTGTCTTTACCAACCATGTTGATCCAAGTTTATAAATCGCTGTTTTTACAGAACTCAAGTCATAGGATCGTGAGCCACCTCTAATTCCCCATCAGAGTTGAAGGTAGTTTTTTAATGCTATCACTTATCCAAAGCTTGGACCAAGGAAGTCCCAGTGGAAGTGTGGCTCCACCTAAGTCCCTCCATCCTTTCTTTAAAGCTACTTGGGATTCATGTCATTTGCCCTCTCCTGATTTGGGTGAGCAGAAGACGTCATCCAGTTTCATTCACACAGTTCATGCTGGAGGGCAGTCAATTCAGGAGCAAAAAACACCATAAGAGGCAATTCAGATCCCCAGTGGGTGGTAGGCCCAGGACACACCCACGAGACATGGCAGAGTTCAGATCAGCAATGCAACTGGCAGGTATCCTTATGAACACCTGGAAGATTAACGTATGATTCTTATTATCTTTTCCTTCTGTTTACACATAGCGAGTACCTACCTACCCGATTTATCAATGCACAGGCGCTCCTCCCCACGGCAGCAGCGGCATGAGCAAATCGTCCAGTCAGTGGTAGGCTGATGCCCACCACACTGCCCGTTATCTTTTCCTATCTGCCCAGTAAAGTCGACTTAAGCAAGTTAAGGCTTGGAGAACCCCAGAGAGGACGGTCCAAGCCTGCAACGCTCCCCGCCCCTCCCCGGAGGGCTTGAGAAGACATTTCAGATGCAGGAGCAACACACCCTGCTCCCCATTCCTCTATATCCCAAGAGTTATGCTTTCTCTTGAGGGAAGTGGGCAAACCCGGCCAGGGGTGAAACAACGGGACACTTCAAAGAGGGTAGGAGTGAATCAGCAGCGGTTTTAAAAAACTATGAGTCAGCCCTTCTAGGTCACCTGACGGAATCCTGACTCCAGGGCGGAAACGCACAACGGGCATAAAAGCCGGAGCGCTGGTGGCCCAGTGACAGCATGCCACATTTTCTGAAACCCCCGATCACTGTGCAGGTGGACTGACCGCTCTGCGGTTGTATAATTCACGTAATTAATAAACACCGCGCTCTGTAACGTCACTCTCCTTTTCTGATTTACAGAAATGCCTTTCACACCCACAGTCGCACTGTCCTATTACCCGTTACCTTCCCACACGGCGGAAGGCAAGAGCAGATTTTCCACTTGGGAGAAAAAAGAATATTTAACTCCCACTTCATTTCGCAGTTGTATCAAGTAAAAAAGAAATGTTTGTGTTTGAAAGTTTTCTTCATTTTTCACCCCAATTCTTAAGTACTACTCTTTTAAAAATAGATTCTTTTTCTTCAAAACATTACAAAAAAAAAATCTATCTTCTCTCTTGACAGATAACATAAAAAGATCTCGAAATTTTAGCTTTGCCTCAATAGCCTGATTTTCAAACAGAATTAGCTTTAGTTATTGTAGCAATGTCTTTCATTTCATTTACATTCTATAAAATATATCTTCCTTCAAAGGCACTTACAGTCTTTTAATTTAAAACTAAACCCCATTTACATAACCTATAATTCACTAATAGCATTCGTGCTTAATGTAGAATGTTCTTTTACCCAAAGACACTTGGGAGGAAAAATGCTAGGCCTATTTACGGAGAATAAAATTGAAAGAACACAAGTGTGTCACATGATCACTTTACTCCTGTGACACAGACGAAACACTTCCTTTCCTACCAAAGCCTCTTAAAATTACATAAAGCTGTTTCATCTTTGTTGGCAAAAGTCAAAAGCTATCAAGTCGATAGAAAAACCTGAGAAAAACCTATTCACCCCTTAATCATATTTCTTAGGCTTTGCAATAAAAAAGAACTGTTCTTCATGGAGCTGTTTCCCAATGTCCACCTCGAGAAGGATGGCGTAAGAGGCTGGGGCTTTACCCAACCATGGACATATCTGTCAAATCATCCCCAGAGAGCAATGCCTAACCCCAGCCGAGGTCTTGCCTCCAAGAGGAGTATTCGAAGGTCAATACGAGCAGTGATAACACACTGGGCTCCCCATCTGAATGGAGAAACTAACATTTTCTTTAAGGAAAATCAATAAACTCTAAATTGTAATAATCCTAAAGAAAAATAAATCAAAATCTATTGACCACCTCGGCCACCTTATGCGACTCTCCCATAGAACAACGGTAATAATACGAGGTCTGTTATTCTCTTTGGGGACTATACTGGTCACTATTTTTTAGCACTACCTGTCCATTGAGGCCCTTTTTAAAGAAATAATTCAATAGATTAATGAATCTAACTCATGTTTCTATCGTCTTCATCTTTCCTTCAAATATAAAATGTTCTTACGGCATATGTTAATGTTATGCAACGTTTCACATTTATTTTGTTCCTCACAGAAGAGGAATCTAGCACACCCAGTTTTTTAAATGTCTTTGGAGAACCACGCGGATTGGTTTCCGTGGCCGCCCACGCTCCGGCCTGGTCGTGGCCGTCACGCGAGTCTGCAGACCCGGGCGCTGCCCCATCACCGGTCGCTCTCTCACCGTTAGCCTTTTCAGGGCTTTCTGTCATTACATGTCTTCAACGTCCCCACCCCCGACCCCCCCCTCCACACACACACAAAAGAAAGGGAGGGGAGGGGAGGGGAGGGGAGGGGAGAGGAGGGGAGGGGATCACATCTCTTTTTCCCCAACTGACCTTTTGCTTCTCCCCCACTTCAATCTGAATTGCTCATCAGGGAAAGCCATTTCCTCACTCCGACTCCATTCCAAACGCCAAGCCGGTTTGGTTCAGTTACACAGGTCTGCCTCTGCTTCTTCACTTTTCCTAAACCAGCTGGGAACGGATGTCGGTTTCAAGGCATTTTTTTTTTTTTTTTAAATCTGATCAGCTACTTGAGAAGCTGTTAAGAACCTCTGCCTTGGTGCTTCTCTCCAGGAAAGGGGAGGGGAACAAGGAGACCGGGCCCCCAAAACTGGCAGACACTGAGGTTCAAAATAATAAATAATAATACGAACACATGCATATGCATGTGGGGATGTCTAAGTGTGTACAGTAAAAATGGAACAATTACAAGCCACTTGAAGGCCCTGTGCAAGTGACAAATGCTCATTTTATCTTTTGTCCTCCACTAATCGGACCCTGAGTGAATCCTGACAAGAAGCCAGAGCACCTTGTAGGTCTAAAGGTGCCTTTTCAGCCACAGGGAGGAACTGTAACACGGCAGCACTGAGCACGGCCTGGCCCGCGCCTCTCACCTCCAGCCCTGGCAGGGGAGGCTGACAACACGCCTGCTGGCAACACAAGAATGTCGTTTTCTCAACAGCCGACAGCAGAGTAACACGCAGTGTGTGCAGAGACAGTTCATACACAGGGCGAAATGAACACAACAGTCATTTGGTTGATTCTGTCCCGTATGCATTCAAAAGAAACCAGTAAATACAACTGCTACGATCCAGAATAGATATTCACTTGTTTCACTAAATTCTGATGGTACCAACTATCGATCTACAGGTACTTTGGCCAACATGGTGTTTTCTTCTGCGGTTAAGACCTAATATTCCTGATTCGAATATAACTGCCGTGAAAGTACAAACTGCTTTTTGGAAATATAAAGTCATTTCATCGGAGCGCAAGCCTGGGACACCGAGAATAACCCAGCCCCGGCCCTTCCCGGTGGTTATTCTTCACTCTTCCCTCGAGGCCCCGCAGACGAGGGCGCCTCCCCTGCCCTCCCCCGCCCACCATTCTCCCCTGTCCTTAAGGAGAAGCCAAGGGAATTCAGGAGCAGTCAAGGGAACGTGCCACCACATCAGCGAACGGTCCCTACACACCTCCGCCTTTTCAGCTCCACCTGCAGCCCTTGGCTTACTGCTCACGTCACCCCCCGCTCCCAGTGCCAAGCACTGATGGGTCAAAACAAAAGCTCAGCCATAAAGAGCTCCTGTGCTCGTTCCACTCAGGTTCTGCAGCTGCCAAGAAAATCTCCAGAGAAGACTGGGCAAAGCCCTGCTCCATGTCCCGGGGTTCCTGGGCCACTTAAGCTCCACAACCCTCTTTTCCTTACTGTTAACTCCCACCCTGCCAGGAGACAGGCGTTTCTAACCCTTTCCTCTTACCTCCTTCCACGCCTCTGCCTTTTCCTGTCTGCAGTCAACCTCTCAGATAAGAGGCACCAGGCGAGACCTGTCCCCACGCCCTTCCTTTCTACCGGCCTTTGCCACCCCTGCACAGCTGGCCTGCCCAGGCTGGTCCTCCTCCAAGAGCCTGCTGCCCTTCTCCTGTCATTTTGGTCACTCCTATCACCTCTACCTGAAAGCAAGGATCCTTATGACTTTGATTACATTTACTTTTAAATCCTTGCACTAGAAAGCATATCCCTTTCTCTCTATACAACCCTGAGACCTGACCTTTCCCCCGATAATCAGCAACCCTGGAGGCGGCAGAGGACAGTAGCCTGACTAATAGTCACAGGGATCCCTGGCAGGCTACAGATAACATCTTGACGTAAGTTATGTCTCAGCTCCTGAGCCCTAAGGTGGAATGGCCCCCTGGCTACTTTCCCATGAGACCTGACAGAGGGGACAGAGGGAGGCAGGAAGAGACCTCAGAACTCTCAAGACCTGAAAAATGATTCATTACCCTCAGCTCCAACCAATCAGCTCCCAGCAAGACCCTGAGCCCTTAACCCACACTGCTCTGGAAATTCGCCCCTTAGAATTTGTAACCTACAAGCCATCGGGGAGTTCAGGCTTTTGAGCATCAGCTTCCCATTCTCCCGGATGGCACCGCCCATAATAAAACAGCCAGTCTCTCTCCACTGCCATCCTCGGTGTTCAGTGTTTGGCTCTGCCAGGTGGACGAGCTCTGTCTGTTCCACAACCGACCTCCTGGCATAGAGAGACCTCCCCCAGCCTCGACCCAGTGGCTCGGCCTTGGCGCTCTGCCTCATCGGCGTACTGCCCTCACAGTCAAGTTCTCGATCACAGGGACAATTCCCGGCCCCTCTGCAACCCATTCTCCAATGTCGGCTATAAGAAGGGACTTGGGGAGGTGACAGAACTGTTCTGTACCACAATTGTGGGGCTAGATACACACTTCTTTGCATCTGTCACAACCCAGAGAATTTTACTGCATATAAATTGGGAAAAAAAAATTTTTTTTTAAGCAACCATAAATAAGGAAAGGCCCAAAATGAAAGACCACCTGTAACAAAGATCCTAACGTTTACAAGTGAATAACATAACCACGCTGAAGAGGGCAAGGAAGAAAAGAACTAATCAAAGCAACACTGGAAAACAAAATTTTGACTCTAAACTATAAAGCTACAGGGAACAAATCTGGTTTGTAATTTACTTAGCAGTATTAAACCAATGACGGTTTTTTAGCTTTACTAAGTGTGTTATAATTATGCCAGGTGGTTAGGGAAAACTGGGTAAAGGGAACATGGAAACTCTATTATTTTGCAACTTTTCCATGAAATAAGATTATTTCAAAATAAAATGTTAAATGAAGATGCACACTGCCATTTAATAGTGTACAGCTAGCGACTAATGAAACAAAGCGAGTGCCTCGTGACCCTCCCAAAACGGTCCTTTCTCGAAAAGCCCTTGTTCCCTGTGCCTGTTCTGTGACCTGTGACCTGTGACCTTTCGGCAGATTTCCTTTTCCAGCATCCTCTCCTCTCGTGGACCCTGCAGCAGCACTGCCAAGAGCGGACTTCTCTCCCACTCCCTGGCCTGTGCACCTCTCCCCTCGCGGGTCCCTTCAGATTATCATCTATTTTTATTCCAAGGCAAACTGGGCAACTCCTGTGGTCACAACGATCACATATAGTCACAGAATTCACATATTTCTACATTCGGTCTTAATTCCACTTTAAGAGCCACCTTTCCACTTATGGGTTATACGTTCTACTTGTCCCTCCCAACCTCTGTCAAAGTTACACTGAAGCCCTCGTGTTCCCGCCCAACCTGCTGCTCCTGCCAGTCCCAGCTGCGTGACATCCAGGACACTCGAACCTTCTCTAGGAAAAGATTAAAAGCCCTCAGGGATCTCCGGCATTTCTCACGCTGTGGAACAAAGGCACTAGTTCTGAGGCACTTAATAGGCTTTCCACAAACACAAGACAAAAAGACATAGCAAAGGCTAGATTTTTATCCTGCTTTCAGGCAAGACAGCTTCTACTACGCAAACATAAATCTCTGAGAAGACGGATGCAATAGTTCCCGAATTTTGACCCAATCACAGGTCATTTTTTTCTGATCCATGAAGACAAATGCCAAAATGACTTTCCCAAAGCCTGTACCAATTTTCGTTGCTGCCATTATGCATCAGAGTTCATCATATACTTTAAGTTCATTATACTTTAAGTTCATCATATCCCCTACTTTTGTAAATATTTACTGACTAATGTCTACAGCAACAAAATGATGATTTATTATACACAAACTTCTGTGTTGCTGATTATTAGAAAGCTTAAACTGCTTTCTATATGGCTTGCCTACCAGTTGTAAAAGAAATATTTGTCCGATGAACAATGCATGAATGAATGCATGGAGGGAGATGATGAATTTCCTATTTACTTCTTTGTGCAGCTCTATAAAATAACTTACCGACCTAACACTCTTGTCACTTAACAAATAAGCAGGGACATAGATAACCCATCTGTACAGTTCCCGAAAATAACCGAGTTTCTTTGGACAAAACCTGGTGATAAGAATGAACTTTCAACATCGCAGCTACACAAACATAGACGACAGGTACACATGCACAACACCCCTTCGTGCTGCTCCGGTCAGCACCAACATCCCCTCTGCTCCCTGGCTTGTGTTGGAAACGTTCCCACCTAAAAAATGAAGGCAACAAGCACACACCCAACCCCAGAGATACCGGGAGGGGGTGCTGACACTTAGATGTTTAGAGAGAGCCTTGTTGTGATCAAACACAGCCGCACAAAAAAGCACAGAAAGCTTAAAATTCAAACAAGGAGTGGCCAGTGGTCAGCGAATTTCAGGGAAGGTTCCTATTCCTCATCCCGCAACCCAAGGGAGACCAACAGCTATGGCCGGGAGACCTACCTGGCCGGGCAGCCAAGTCGGGACCGTGTTGTACAGAACAGTCTGTGATCATTAACCTTCCCTGTCACAGAGAGTCTGGATTTGAGCAACAGAAGGAACCAAGCTAAGTGGGCAGCATCTCAGGTGGGGAAGCTGGTCCTGAGTGGCCAAGGGCCAGAGGTCAGAGGCTCACCTTGTCTGTCACAGAACCCACAGGCTGAGGCGTGAGCCTCAGCCACCATCGGAATTAGAGGCTGAGGCACACATGACCCACCAGGTCAGAACCACAGAGGTGGACAGAAGAGGTGCTCAGACCAGAGGCATTAGTGGCACCACCCTCACCTGAGCCCACGTGACTCTGCAGCCGCAAGCGACAACCCCGCTGTGAATTTACACAGACGCAGCGCTGCAGGTACAGTGCGCCACTTCCCATGAGCAGCAGCAGCAGCAGCAGCAGCAGCAGCAGCCTTGGCTGAGAGTCGCATCTGAAAGGACTCCAGCATCCCCGGGCCCCGCCTCCTAGACGGGCAGAAGGTCAGAGACAGTGAGGCCTGAGCACCGTGCCTCCAACAAATCCTCAGAACCCTTGCAAGTAAGTGTTTCCCAAGGGAGCCCTGAGAATCATAAAAAAAACTCTTAGTTTTGAGCCTTAGAGTTAATTTTAAAAATCGATAATTAATGTGATATGGAGAACAAAAAAGAAAATAATGTATGCCTCTATCTGTTTCTGAGACGTGGAATAGAGTATGTTCATTTCAGCTTACAGCTTACTGACATTTCACAGCGAGGAAGTGGTTTTCAAACAGGGTTTCCCATAAAAGACAAATCTAGGGGAGATATTACAACCCGAAGACGTGAATTTTATATTGTTCCTGTTGCCTCCACTTTAATCTCCTTCATTAAACCATCTCACTGCCCTTGGCATGCTCTACGATCTAATAAGCTGCACCTTAAACTGGGAATAATAAATGCAAATCTCCAGTTCCCAGTCCATTCAAGTTCATCTGCTTATTTTGCCTTGATGAAACCGAATGCTCAAGGTTTAATTTTAATAAGTTTTTAACTATCTCCCCAAGGTTCATGAATCTCTAAAATTCTTGGAAACTGTAATAAAAGATACAAATCACAGAGCAAAAATATCATCAGCCCAAATGCAATCTAACTTTACAGGCAGATTCCAATGTAGTGTCGATACTGGAACTCGAACCACATAAAAAAGCAGCTTAATTCCTTGTCCAGGGAATATTAATTTCGTATTGATCTAGTCTTCTAAAAATCTGACAGTTCTAAAAACCAAATCTGGGCATTCTTGTGGAAAGAACAGATAGGAAAAAAAAAAGAAAGTGAGTCATGTGAGAAGGCGAACCCAGCACCAGTGTGCAGAGAAAAAAAATGGACAAAAAAGTGACAATAAACGAACAGCGAGGCGGACACCCATCGCCCGGATCTTTGTTTCTAGCACCATTCTCCAGGAAAAGGAACCAGGGCTTCTGGAGAAATGGCCGATGCTAGGATTGGGCAAGAAATGCACAAAATGAGCCGGGAACACCTTGTGGTACCAGAAAGTTAAGAAATTGCTCCAAAACGAGCCACACTGACAGGGGGCAGGTCTCAGGGACACAGAGGTCAACTGCGAGAGCTCCTGACGGCCAAAGCTGGTACAACTGAGCAACAAACAAAGTAGTATTGGATTATAATCCAAAGTATAAAATAAATATTCATGGGTCCATACTGATACAAACGACTGGAATAATTGAATGAATGGGGAAAAGCAGAGAAGAATTTCAAATGGGTTATGTAGATGCCCCACCCATACAGAGGTGAAGAGTAACTCCCCGCTCCTTAGTGACTTTCTTCCGAACAGGACAGTCTGGAAAAGGGAGAGAAAAAGGGTAACTTCAGAGTGGAGAAGCCTGACAAACACTACCTTGACCAGGTGACCAAAGTCAACATCAAGAATGGTAAGTCATAAGTATGATATGTCCCCTTGATGTGATGTTAGAACAGCACCTTATCCCAGAAACATATTACCCCAGCCTAATCACAAAACAACATCAGACAAATCGCAACTGGGGACACGCCACAAATACCTAGCCAGCTCTCCTCAAAACTGACAGGGTCACGAAAAACCAGGGTAGCCTGAGACATTGCCAGGCTGACACACCAGAGAGGCCTCGGGAGACGTGAGGACCAAATATGGCGTGGCATCCCGGATGGGATCTTGGGGCAGAAAAAGGGCATTAGGTGAAAACTAAGGAAATCTAAATAAAGCATGGACCTCAGGTTTTTTGAAGAGTAAGACAGTGATAATAAATGGCTAAGAGAGTGGGGGAGGAGTGAGGTGCCCAGAGGGGGCTGAGAGCAGGGCATGGGTGCCACCACCCTCCTGCTCCCACGGAATGTTGACGAAGGCACAATCAACAGGAGCGATTCCTAAAATGTTTAAACAACAGCCCTGCATATGTGCAGATTAATTTTTCATTTAATCTTCTTACCAGCAGCGGCCTCAACGTCGGGCACTGACTAAAGCAAACAACTTAGCTACTTTTGAACCAAAGTTTATAAGAAACAGAATTTCCAAAAGTTTACCTTCTCCATGCTTTTCCTGGGCACAAAATGACAGATGATCAGCAACTACAGCCAGCCCCAGTCTGCGGCCAGAGACGATAAATGATTATTTGGTTTTTCTTTTTGCCCGACGGAGGGCAGTATGACAACTGGATCACTGATAGTTTAATATAGAAAACAAGTTATAAAAAAAATAGGTGCCTCCTAAAGATTCGGTTGTACAGGCCGCACGGAAGAGAATGAATCATTTACCCCTCTCTCCATGCTTCACAGGCACCTCTAACAAGGCCAGTGTTTCTGCCCACAACAGCAATGAACCTGACACTATACGCACTGCATGTTAACGGTAAATGGGAAATACATTTTTAAAAAATATGTCATTAAGAACAACAAGGAAAGTGAAGTAGTTTTGAAGCGATGCTGGTCTGATGGAAGGAAGAGCCGGAGCATTCCTGGGTTCTTCACGGCGTGATGGCGCCGGTTCCTCCTCACCCCTCATGTCGGAGTGTATGGCCCTTCCCCTAATGGGGATGTGCCTCCAGTCCTACTCTAGGCATCAGCCCTGGGTAGGGTCACCTGGAATTCATACATGGAGAGAAATGCAGTTCCCTCTTACAAGGCAGCAAAATTTCAGCTCGCAAAGCAAAATTCCACAATGTCTCCCTGACTGTCCCATGACCTTTTCTCTTAATTTCAAAACTCTGTCTCCCTAGTCAAGCATAACTGAGGAATGGCTGCAATCTCAACCGCTCCTTGCCTAACCCTGGCCCAGCCCTCACCCCTAGACCTTGTTACCCCGCGGACTAGCAGACTACACAGGGCCGCAGCTCACAGACTGGGCCCCCACAGACGGCCGAGAGCCAGCGTGAGCAGCCGCAGTAAGTTCTAAGAGACTCGAAGAGAACTAGAGAAAAACAGGAATAGAGAGACTGGGCTTAGAGAGAAGTCGGAGCAAAAGCGGGCTCGGGCGTCCTCATCGTGCTGCAGAGACGTCTAGCCACAGCCATCTGGTCCCCTGGGAAGCTGAGCGGCTGCCCTCTCTTCCAGGAAAAAGGAAGGGAGGCTGCTCCGGAGTGGGAAAGGAGTGGACCAGGGCCCAGCTGGCTGAGAAGGCAGGTGGTGAGGTGCAGAGCCAACGGAGGGATCCCAGAGGTCCAGAGGAGAGGGGGGGACAGGGACAGGGCTCCCTGGCAGCAGCCCTAAGAACGGCTAACGTCTATTCAGGACTATCCCTAAGGCCACACTAACTTGTGACTCCACTCCGGCGGGCAGGCTCGTCATCCTTCAAAACAGGTGCTATAATTGTTTGTGTATCTGTCTTCGTGCCCTAAAAGTCCATTCTTTAAAGCTGCCCATGTACAGCTTTAAATTTCTCCAAAGAGCAGGTGCTGACCAAATAGTCAATGCATGGAGTTAGATCTGTGAGTCCCCGACAGTAACGTCTACTTCCGCGCCACACACAGCCTCCGCTTCCTCAGCTCCCAAGACCCTCGGAGGCCCGGATGCAAAGGCAGACTGAACGACCACTCTTCAGACACCTGACAGACGCGACAAGCCGAGGGGACAGGAAGGCCACTGACCTGGGCTTGGCGAGTCCCCGCTCCAACAGATCAGAAGCAGGGACATTAGATAAGGGAATGGAGGAAGGGAAAGGGAGAGAAAACAAAGGAAAATTCCCCCGTCTGTCAGAGGTGGCACCTCAGCCGGTCCTCAGAGTACAGAAGGAGAGAAACAGGCAGGATGTTTTCGGTATTTCACTATTTTATACATGGCAAAAACTTGCCATGAAAGAATGCTGACTGAATTCATAAGCTCCTGAAATTTCACAAAGATGACATTAAAAGTATTTTTAAAAAGATAAAAATAGGCAAATATGTAGAGAGAGAGACTTGTGGTTGCTTAGGGCTGGGGGGTTGGGAGGACTGGGGAGTGAAGGCTAAAAGGAGCAGAGTTTCTTTCCGAGGTGACGAAAAGGTCCGAAAATCGACTGGAGATGCTTACACGACTCTGTGACTAAACTAAAAACCACGGACTGTACACTATAAATGGGTGAATTGTATAATATGTGACTTGTATCTCAACAAAGGTGTTACCAAAAAAAATACTATCTGCCCAAAGGACAGGGCAGTGAGAATGGAGTCAAGGCCAACGTAAGTCACTGATTAAGTTTCGGATAAAGGAAGAGTGGTGGCTAAGTCGGCAAAGTCAAGAGTTATACATCCAGGGGGCCTTGCAGGAGGCGGCCGTGGGGATGGAGGACCGTTATTCCCATGGAAACGGCTCCGAAGCAGCTCAGGCCCGGAAGGAGGAAGTGAGGTGGGGCCTAAACCACGGATGGCTGGAAGTCAGCACACAGAGCCCTTCTGTGACGCCCCTGACCCTCTGCAAGCGGGGACAGCTAGGGAAGGGCAAGAGGAAAATTCTCTGGGTTGTCCAAGCCATGGAGTGAGGTGTGGGACAGAAAGCCTGCCCTTCCATTTCCTCCACCCCTAAGGCCACAAGCCAAGCTTATGCCTCAGGCAGAAGAATCGACGGGCGTCCTAAGAAATGAAAGCTCCAGGGAAAGGCGTCCAGACGCTGACTTGTGGGGCCCCTCAAGAAAGAGCTCAACTCGATGAATAATCACAGAGAAGCCCCCCAAAGGACAAGTCTCACCTGTGCAGGCAGAGCTTCCAATCAGATTTTCACAGCCTCATCCTTAAATAACATCGCCAGACCTGTGGGAAAACCTCCAACACAAGAGACCGAAATAAACCAAAAAATATAAAAAAAAAAAGAGGACAGAGCTGCCGCAAAGAGTAGAAGAATGTATACATAACTAGTATCTTCAGAGAAAAAGGAAAGCAGGAAGTTATGAAGAAGCACCCAAAACACAGGGAGGAACTTTAGAAATAATAAATATTAATAACTCAAATAAAAGATTAAATAGGTTAAAAAAATAATAATAAAGTCAAGGAAATCAGGCTCTCTCCCAGAAAGTAGAACTAGAAAAGTGAGCTAAACAATAGGAGAGAAAAGGCATGAAAATTAAAAGTTCAATCCAGTTGGTCCAACCTCTGACTAATAAGAGTGTTTCAGGAAGAGAAAACGCAGAGAGGACATTATCAAAGAAAAAATACAGGACTATCTCCCAAGACTAAAGGAGCCAAGTCTGGGATGGAAAGGGCCCTCACGGGGCTGCCAGATAAAACACAGGATGCCCAGTTAAATCTGAATTTCAGATAAACAACGATTAATCTTTTAGTGTAAGTATGTTCCATTGTTTATCTGGGCATCTTGTATTTTTTTGTTTGGTAAATCTGGCAACCCTCTAACCCTGATCAAATGAAAAAAGTCCACACCATAGCAAAATTACAGAACATCAAAAATGTCAGGAGTAGAACAACTGCATAGGACTGGCTGTGCCCAGGCGCTGATTTAAGGGCCGTGGCATGTGTTAACGCGAGTCCCCACCGGCCAAGGCGGCACTCAGTACCTTTGCCACCAAATGGACGGAGCCTCTGCCTGGGGCCTGGGTTGCAGACACATTTATCTAAAGGACTATAGAGCACAGGGCTATTTTTTTTCTTTTCAGTCTCTCATGAAAGTTTTGTTTGTTTGTTTAATTTTGGAAACTGGCTGAGTAAATGGGAATTACGGGAAAGAGGGGAAGGGGAGGGGAGGGGAAGGGAAGGGGAGAGAGAGAGAGTGTGTGTGTGTGTGTGTGTGTGTGTCAGTCAGTCACAGCCTCTGCCCTGGAGTGCCTGAGCTCCCCGATTCCCCCTGCACAGACGGCACGGGTTTGGGGAGGTGCTTACAACTGCCTGTAAATCTTCAGTCAGAAAAGTCAGGTGTGGGAGAAGTTCAAGAAAGGTACTCTGGATGGAAAACCCACCCATCCAGGCTCCCTGGGAACCGTGAGCGGCTCGGTCTGCCGCTGGGTTCTGTGGGTCCAGGCCCAGCTCCACCCGGGATGGACTCCTGCTGTCACTCAGCTCTCACATGGCTGGGCCAAGGACGAGGGTGTCTCAGACTCTGGGTCTTGAGAGAGACACCTGAGGAGCCGCCAAGGCCCTGCCTGGGTGGGAGAAGGGGCCAAACCATATATACAGCTTGATTTAAACCTTTTAAATATTTAGGCATATCGTATATACCTTTTAAATATTTAAATATAACTTTTAAATATTTCATTATACCTTTAAATAGTTAGCCATCTGGTCTCCATTTGTACTCTTGCCCCAGGCCCTGCAGCATTAATGGCAGGCCTGGTGGCCGTTATTATTATTATTATTATTATTATTACTGCTTTATATGTTAGGAAGAGAAATGTTCAGTATCTTGCTCAAAGACATACGGCCAGTAAACAGGAAAGGATGGAACAGAACCCAGACCCTTTACTCCACAGCGCAGACTCATAACCTCCATCACGAGAGATAGTCGGGTGGTAACAGCTCAAACGAAGAAGTCCAACTTTAGCAAGGTATATCATTTAGAAATAAGAAAGTGAATAACAGAAGAACAGATTAAAGAGATGAAGTTAACTGCCTACAGGAGTAAGGATAGGAAAATATGCTTGATTTTTTAAAACCTATGTACATGCATTACTTTAACAAAAAGTTAAAATTGTTAAAAATAGATAAGTAACAATCAACTACACCTCCATTAACTCAATGTAAACAACTTAAGAATCGCTCTGCTCCTCAAGCCTCATTTCTACAAAAACGCATGAAACGGACTCGGGGCTTTTCCTAATGCAAATGCAAACCTGTCACAGTAAGAAAATAGTTACTGAACTTAGTGAGGTCCAAAATTGTTTACAGTGAAAAACAGCAAATTCCATTACTTGTGAGAAAATATAACTGAATATATAACTGATATAATTGAAAACCTAGAAATAGTCATTTTTGATTGCAAAATTAGGTTTCATGAACGTTCAAAAATCATTTTTAAATGTATTTGTCTTTTTTAGGTCTCTTTTTCCCAGCCTCCATGTATTCAGAAGACCCTCGCTCAGTGCGTTAAATACAAAGGAAAGAGAAAAAAAGGGTGGAGAAGAAAAACTTCCAGCATTCAACTGCTTTCAGGTTATCTATATTCCAGAAAAGTACACAGCTTATAAAAATATTTAATTCGGAAACAGCTGAACTGTTCCCTCAAACTTACCAACTCTAAGAGCACACATAATGAAATGTCAATAACAAGTTCCCCTTAGACCAGGACCAATATCAAAGACAAATTCTAACCCAGAGAATTTTCTGTTTCTATTCAAACCGGGCGGTGGGGCCAGGGGTGGGGTGGGGGGAACAGAAGGAAAAAAGAAAAAGGCTTACAGCCTAAGACCTGACCCTAGAACACAACCATGGCCTTTGAAGAATGTAGTCCGTGCAGCCTTTTATGTCTCCAGCTAACCAGGCGGCCCATTTTAACATGTGAGGTCACACAGGGCTGGGACCTTGTCTCCCAACTTGTTCTTTTGCTGGTTTATCTTCATCCGTTCTATTCCTAGTCTATCTTCCTCCCATTCAAAGCCTCCTGAAGACAACTCTCTGGTTAATTCCAACCATATTCAATCCGTCCAATGTACTGGCCTTTTCACTATTTATGGACACAATGTGTTGTTTTATTTCATATAATACCTCTAAAGGATTTGAGGAGGTTCACAGATTACATTTATAAGGAACAAAATTTGCACAGGGGGAGAAGGATAAAAAGGCATCCACACGTAGATGCATATGGTTGAAGGTGTCCCAGGCATGTGTGCTGTGAACCCCCACCTCCCGCCACTCCGTCCCAGATGTCGGGGGTGTCTCCACTGGGGCACAGCAGACCCGCCAGGCAACAACTGCTGCACTTCCCGCTTATGTGAGGCGCCTAGACGAGGCAAATTCATGGAGATGTAAAGTAGAATAAAGGTTATCAGGGGCTGCAGGGAGGTGGAAAGGGAGTGTTATTGTTTCAGTGATTCAGAGTTTTTGCCGGGGGGTGATAAAAATGTTTTGTTGAGGGGGATGTATTTAACGCCATGGAATCATATACTTAGGAATGGTTAATGTGAAAACTATTATGTATGTTTTACCACAATTTAAAAAAAAAAACCTGCTACACTGAACAGGGAAGACAACTGAATTTTAGAAACGTGTTCAATGTGTGGTACCCTCTTGTGACATCTCCAAGGAAACAGGCTGATAAACATCAGCAGAGTGTTAGCAATCTGTAAGACCCAGCGGTCGGAGGGGTGGGAAACCCTGATTGTTAGTGTTTAGTCAACTCTGTGATTTAAATACTTCCACAATAGTACTAATATGTCACTAGTGGGTTGAGAAGAGGTACATGCAATGGGCCGGCGAGCCGGCGAGAGGCAGCTCCAAAATGCCAACATCTCTACATCACTGTTTCCCACAACTGTCCCTGTTTATAGATATTTGGAGGGAAGGAAGATTCTAGGGTCAAATGGTTAAACAAAGTTTTAACTGGTTTCCTTACCACAAGACCTCCCCAAATCTTCATCCCCATTAACATAGTAATGTGCATTATAAACCTCAAAGATTTAGAGATCTTATGTTTACCAAATCTATTTGATCTCCAGACCCATTTTTTTCTTCTAAGAGCATCTCAGAGGTGCTATGTCCCTTTTGGGAACTACCGCCTTCAAGAAATGAGTCTATTCCTTTGCAGTCGACAAGGAGACACCACCACACAAAGCAGACAAAGCAGAGATGGTTGGGCATCCAGAACATATCTACTCTTCTGTAGAGGGCCACCAATTCCAGCTGTCACTGGCACGCCCTTGTTAGACAATCTAATTTGGGTCAAACCTTAGTGACAATTTACACAGAAAACCCAGAGCCTCTGTCCACTGGCCCAGTGCCACTGGGATGTGGGGGAAGAGGAGGAAATTTCTTTGGGCCTTTCCTGTGGGATGTTAACTTTTCTCCAAGTCCCACAATGCATCTTTTATGATTCCAACAGCCCCCAAAACCTTAATGAACATCAATTTATAAAATATTCAAAGTAGGGCACAATATTATCCTAGATAAAACTGCCAAAATATCTAGAAAAAGCTGATAGACAACTTCTGTTCATAAAACTCCCAGGAGCTCCTGACAATTGAGAAAGACTTCAAGTCGAACTAAACGAAATGGGTAGAAGATCAAAACCGCAGAAAAGGCAAATGATTAATTCATTAGGGAAGAATAAAGAGGTCAATAATCTTAAAGCCTCGAAAATTAATACCCAGAACCAGCCACGGTTTATTGGATTTGATAATGAGAAAATTATTTTCACTTATTTTATTATTTAAAACCCTTCCTAAACACAGGAAAGGCTTTCTATGATAAAAATCAAATATTTATGCTTCTTTTGCAAAACTGCTGAAAATGATTAGACAAATGATGGACTATAAGGACAAGAAGATGACAACAATCCACTACGAAGGTACCAGCCAGACAGAGCTGGGCTACAGAGCATCTCTCCTAAGTGGTTCGAGTCGGAACCAGAGGAAACGGTTCTTCTATCTCACTACCAAAGACGGTAAATGGAGGAAAACATAAGGTCCACAATAAATCTGGTGAACATTCCGGGGCTTCCAGAAAAATCAGGATATTCTAGAAACGCTCGGCTGATCCACAGTTAAGTAAAAAAGTGCCACCAATTTACCCATGCAATCACCGCTCTCGGGCTTACACACACGACAAGCATAAGCCAAACCCTTTCAAGATAAACAAATATTAAACTTAACCATTTCGCAGGTAAGCCAGGTCTTTGAGCAGTTCTAATATATTAATAAGCACTTAGATCTAAAAATGTACACAGCTTCTCAATTAGCTCATTTCTGAACGCTAACGTATCCCACAATAGATAGTCAGTAACTCACAGAAACTCCTAATCATTCTTCTTTTTTTCTTTGAAGAACAAATCAAAAATTGCTGATGTGAAAACCTGGAACAAACAACTTGCTCTCAGCTTGTTAACAGGCATTTCTGAAGACTTTCTGCGTACTGGGCGCTACGGAAATGATCAGTCAAGAGCCTCGTCAATTCATCCATCAGCAGAACTTGAGTTCTTTCGTAGGTAATGGCATCCCACCTCCTCTGTCTCTCTCACAGCCCCATTAAGGGGCTATCTAGCCAATATGACCAAAATCTGTGTGCGCACTGTTATTCCATTAGAATCAGTCTTAACTTGAATGCCCAGGTAGCGTCTTTGAAAAGGGCTTCATTTAGCCAACAGGCTGTCATTTATTCAGAATCTCTCTCTTCCATTCCTGGAATTTTGAAACATTTTTTATTATAAGAGTAGTATATGCCTTGTGCCAATACTCTGAAACCCAGAAGAGTAAGCAACAGAGATAAGCTCTGACAACATTCGGGATACAAACTTCTACATGCATAATCATAAATAGATATATACATATAGAATTTTAACATAATAGACTTTTTTATGTTCAACAGTATATCACAGACATCTATGTCTATGCATGTTTCCATCATGTCACAGACATATGTCCACGTTAACTCAACGCATACATTTGTTCAAGAATACACTTTTAATTTTAGATTTTGATATTTTCCAAAGAAATTTTGCCAAAGCAAGAAACCACAAGAGACCTTCCTTCAAGAATTCTTGCAAAAATAAGAACACTTCAAAAAAATAACCTTTAAGACACAGTGTTGAGTTTCACCCATTCGCTTTAAAATTTGGAAGATTTTTTTTGAAGATGTATTTTCAACTCATGTGATAAAATGAAAGAGGAGAGAAAGACATTAAAATCATTGACTCGTGCTCTTTAAATTATACCCCTTAAGTTTAACATGTTTCAGAAAACTTCAATCATTCCATCCATCGAGAGACTACATACTCTTGATTGCACAGTAAACTAGGCTTGCCTATGGATAAGTATCTATATTATATTTATCCACACACCTATTTCAGAACTTTTACTTTCATTGTCCTAAGGGTTCTTAGCCTGAAGGAAATCTTATCTAAACAATAAATTACTTCCCCCAACTCAAGGAAAGTGTGAACCCAAAGGCTCATCAAGCTTCAGGAGAGAGGGAAAACTGGTTTAGGCCGGCAGGTAATATCACCTCAGGCTAGGATGAAAAAGAAACTGGTCAACAAGAAAGAAAGAGTTGGAAAGACCGGAATGAAGTAGCCAGTCAACTTTCTTAGGTACCTTTAGTCAAAACGGTTATTAATTCTCATTTTTGGTGATAAGCCTTAAAACATATGCAAAAACACAGAACAAAACCAAAACCAAGTATAAGAAAACTTTTGATCCCGTTTATAGAGCATAATATGTCTTATATGATGATTTTTAAACGTTCATCAGTACAAGGGTCTCAGGCTCCTCTGGAAAGGAAGGAAAGAGCCATTTACCTACTAGAGAGAGGGGGAGGGGGAGGGGGAAGAACAGAGGGGAGAAGGGGGGACAGGAACACGCAGACAGAGACAATCGCATTTAAAGTACAGGCTGCTGAGTCTATAGGCAGTAACTGATATATAACGGATATATCAGACTTTGTTATTTTAAATTTTTGAAGAAAGAGATGAGGCGAGAGAGAAAGAAATTCCTTTAACAGTGCAACTCAGAGTCATGGGGATTTCAGCAAGCAGATACTAGGTATAGTTAAAGGACAAAAAAACAACAACGAAAATAAGTCATTAGAGGTAAAACCACTCTTTCCAGGAGAAAAGAGCTGGGAGGTAACTGGAGCTGAGGCCCAGTGATGTCCTGGGTGGAAGGAAAGCAAACGTTTGGGGAAGCCCAGGTTGTAACGGTTAAGCACTGACAAAGGTCGGTACTTAATTTCACTTAGGATTTCTTAAGCACTCGATCCACTTCCAGAAAAATGTCCTTTTAAGTAGAATGCACAAGTCAAGGTCAGTGCTGTTTTTTTAATAAATGGATTTTACAGAAAAAAAAAAGATATATATGAAGAGGCAAGTAAAAGTAATATGAAGAAAAAGATATAATATAGGGACATACGTTATATGGCTCGAGAAAGACAACCTGATGGATTTAAGGTACACCCTGAAAAGACTCCCCGCTCTATGGCGGCAGCTACATGGAAACCGGGAGCCCAGGAGGAGTTGGGCCACCTCCACCTCCCTCACCTCGGAGCTTTTCACTCTTACGTATTATCTAAATGCTTGAGAAGAAGGAAGTTTGGAAAATCAAGGAAAGAGAAAATGTGGTCTACAATATGCTGGAGAAACATGCAGGAGAAAAGGAGAAGGAAACGTCTGGATCATATACACTCTCGTTTAAAAAAAAAAAACTCAAAATGAAAATATTTGACGACGTATTTTTTAAATTAGAAATACGTGGTGCTGAGCATGACAGGGGACATCTGAAGCCGTGCTTTACTTTCACACCGAGTTGAATGATTTAATATTTGCTTTTCATTGTACTTGGGTAAAATCACATGCAAGTTCCAAAATGCCCAATTTTCATTTTCCTCTATTAATGAACTACCTTGTTTTATCCTGAGTCTGCTTGCAAAAAATTAAATATCTCACGAAGACTGTGTTGTATCATTCGAGTGACTACATTCCTTTCAAATATATTGAGTTTTCATAACTTACTTCAGAGCATAATTCCAGAAAGTTCTTTATGGAGGACATAAAGTTCTCTCTGCCTAGGATCCGATTTCCCAGAGCACAGGACATCCAGGGTAGTAGAGCAGTAAGAAATCATTTTTGAAAGCACAGCGCTAACCGAACAGAAAGACCCTCTGTGGAGGGCTCCTTCGGTGCCAAAGCCCCCTGCTCAAGGGACTATCACGCAGCGTGTGATTTCTGCTCCTCTGGCCCCGTGGGACTCCTGGGAGCAGCAGCTTTCACAAAGCCGGCCGCCTCAGTCGCTTCCTCAGGAAGTGGGACTAACCGCGGCCCACCCCAGCATTCAGAGAGGGACTCAGATTTGGGAGAGGTCACTTTCGCCACAACTTGCAATACTGGCTCGTCCCCCAGGACACAGAAACCCCTGTTCAAGCTCGGGGCTTCTGCTTTGCTGTGCGGTTTTCAGTGGAGGCCCAGACGTAAGGGGACAGGCCCCGCCCGCGTTGCTTTATCTCTGTCTTCTCCCACCAGGCCACCTTGCCCACCCAGGAGACGCAGAGTGCTCAGTCACCCTGTGACTAAACCAGCATCGAACATACCCAAATTAAGCAACTCCAGTCAATCCACATGACCAATGTTTTCTTTTTCTTGCTCGAGAGTCAAAAATAGAATTGTGCTGACTTGCCCTGAGTGTACTAAGGTTCTTGAACAGTGAATATCTACTTACTGAATATACAAAGCTTCCAAAAATACCTGCCCCGTGTTTTTCTTTAGAAAGCAGAATGTAAATTTAAAGGGCAGGACTGCCCTCGGGTTAGCATTTAAAAAGATGGCTCAGCTAAAAAAAATTAAACACAGAAGTCAGAGTTAACTAAACACCAAACGGTTTGCACGCAGACCTGAACAGCTGGCTGCGCTCTGCCCAGAGCCTGCTTGGAGCCCACGACCAACTGCGTTCTGGAATAAGCCGCCTAACCCAGTTAGTTATCTGGCTGCGGGGCGTCCTTCATTTCACCTTTAGGAATGCCTCTGGGAACTAGGTAATCTCCCTGGGTGACCATCTCTGCAGATATCTGGTGTGTGACAGTAAAAAGGTGCTCAGAGCAGGGCTTGTCCAGGCCCCCAGTGAATTACGAGCCAAATGGAAAAAAAACCTTCAGCTAAGGAGATCACTGCAGGATTCTCTCTCTCCGACATCACCCTCACCAACAAAAATTTCTTAAAAGTCCAGAAAGAAAAAACCTGTACTTTCCTTAGTTATTCCCATAGAAAAAAGGACAAGGATCCTATTTGCTGTATCTGGACAACATGTCATTGATCTGAGGGCACCGGGGCAATGTTTTAAACTGAAGAAACAAAATCTTCCAAAGTGAGGGGCATCTGTATAAATATATTTGGTGTCATTATTTGTAATACAGCAAAACACTGGGAAACATGTAAATGTTTACCAGTAGGGAAATGAATAAATCAATTGTGGTACATTCTTTTTTTTAATTGTGATAAAATGCATGTAGCATAAAATTTACCATCTTAACCATTTTTAAGAGTACCGTTCAATAGTGTTAAGTACATTTACTTGTTTATGGTATGTCTTTCTATAGAGTACTATGCAGTCATTAAAAGTGAGGCAGTGCTATTACAAATACTGACATGGAACAATCAGGACACATCGTTTAGTGGTAAAAAAAAAAAAATCAGGTCATAAAACAATATATATACTACATTAAAATTTTAAAATAAGAATATTGCACTGTTATGTTTATACATATAGATATATAAAATATATAAACGTAAAATTCATAGAAAGGCTTAGGATGCACATCAAACATTTTGACAAGGGAAAATGGTTTTCAAAGTTCATCTACCTAAGTGTAAGTGTGCATTTTCAAAATCTCATACCTACATGGATGTAGATGGAAGTTTAAATTTCCTGTGAACTTGGGGATAGTCAAAATCATCAATCCTGGCAATTCTGTCAAAGATTACTTTTGTACGAGCTTTATTTCCCACTGGATATACATTCTTTTAACTGAAAGACCTTTGTGCTGGCAATTTACTAATTTGTCAATGAGAAATACTGAAAGGGTCTGGGCTAAACCTGTCACCATTAATAAACTTCAGGAAAATTCATTACAGCCTCTGCTTCAAGTGGGTTATTCAAATCGCTTCACTATGAGAAAGCCAGAAAAAAATGTCTAAATTCCTTTACTGTTGGATACGAACTGCCTCTTTTTTTTTTTTAAAGCATGTTGGTGAATTCCAATATTTCTAAACTAAGAAGTTACTTATTAATACTAAAACCAAAGGATTCCTGGTTTAGGAAAACTCAAAAGGCTTTAGAAGCATTCTTTTGCCAGTTTATAAACACTACACTTTTTAGTCGCATCTCCGCAATTGTAGTTTGATGCAAAGTATAGATTTTCTACTTTAGAAGAGCTGCTTTGTGTACAGAAAGGGGAACCTCAAAGTAATTTTCCTTTGTCACCTGAATAAGCCTTCTAAACTCCTGCACAAAGACACTGAAACACTCCAGTCTCCAGTCAAACCGGCAGCTCTACTTTAGCTGTCTCCTTACTCATTTTACCAGGAATTCTCCTTTGTCTTAAATGCTAAATTTAAAATATTCGCAAACATTTTGGAGACTTCCAGCATTAGAAAACATGGACGAGACAACGCGCAGCTGAAGGCGCACCGGTCACTTCCTGGGGACCTTACAGCTCAGCGATGCCTGCGGGCGGCCCTGGGAGGTCTTTCTTCTAGAATTTCACTCCCCAAAGTTTGGAAGTATTGTTCTTGCTACAAGCTTTAAACCCGTTCTCAGCTGGGGTGATCGTGCCCCCTCACCACCGTGACCACCACTGATACTTAGCAATGTTCAGAGACATTTCCGCTTGTCACAAATTGGCGGGAGGAGAGGTGCTACTGGCATGGGCATGGGAGTTAGTGAGTAGAGACCAGGAACGACACTGGACACCCTACAATGCATAGGATACCCTCGCGACAAAGAATGACGCAGCCTCACACGTCAGTGGTGCTGCTCTAAGTGAAGAGAGACTGTCCCTTACTGTCCTGTCCTCCTCCCACCAAGACCTCAGCCTCCTAAACTCACGATGAACCCGCTTCCTCCGTCCTCCGCGCCAAGGCCTTTGAGCATTGACAGGATGGCAAGTCCTGCTCCCGCCTGGCTGCTGAGGACGGGTGTGGAGAGCTGTGGACGAATGGGGGCACCCTGCAGGCTCCCCCATGGTTACAGTTACCGCGACTCTTCTGACATCTCCAGAATGATGCCATCGCCGAATCACTAAACAACTCTCACTAGTTACCAACTTCACTTCCGAACACGTCTGGAATCGTGGAATGTAGTACTGTCATCTATAAAATTGGACTGAGAGCATCCCCCAAATTTATGCGTACTGGCTGTTGACTTTAAAAATAAACCCATTTAATTAAAAGTTCTCTTCCTGGAGTAGATGGAAAACAGAAAAACAGAGAATGAATGACATCGTTTCGTCAATCGCCGTCTTCTAGGAAGAGGAGGAGGATGGAGGAAGTTCTCCCCTCCTCCTTCAAGCCCCTCTCTCCCGCTTCCTTAATCCCGCCAGTCAGGGCCAACATTCAGCCAGGAATGCTCTCCTGCCACTGACCTTCCCACTGAAAAGGGGGAAGAAGGGATTCTACAGTCTAAGCATCTGGGAAATCTTGGTTACCCACACACACACACACACACATACACACACACACACACACACACACCCCTTGCTTTTCTCAAAGCTTCTCTGAACTTGCAAGTGCTGATGTGAACGTTCAGTGTGAACCTTCAATCCTGGGGATCCAGGTGGGGAGAGCCACCCGAGCTTATTTAAAGCTGGAAGCTTTCAGGATGAGACATCTTTGAGACACACTTGGAACAACGTGAAGAAAGTATTCTCCTTGGGAGATGGGATTAGGAAACAGAAGTGCCTTCTGGAGTGGAGCGAGAAGGAGATGCTTCCTGCCCATTTTTCTGAACGACTCTGACTCCACATTTGTCCTGGTCGTTCCTCCCCAGGGGCACCTCTGTATCAGCCCAAGGGAACAAATCCCCACATATGGAGGAAGAACAATAACAAGTATTTCTAAAGGGGCTCTGCCTTAACTTTAATGCCATAAAAATGACTGCAGAAACCTTGTTTGACTGGTTCTGGGAGCACCGTCAAAAGGAAGCGATCTATGTTGGAAAACGCACATGCACACAAGTAGGCACACACATATATGGCCCAGGAAGAAAAATCAGGAGGAGCAAGGTATCTCTTCATGTTTATCTACTTTCGGTAGCCAAGCCACATCAGTGTCATGGAACAAGCAAGAAATACCCCCTAGATCATGACAATAGGAGAAATAATTGGCTGACCCAGAGGCAGTGGCTATGAACCTCAAAGATATTTGAGCCTGCCACGAATTAGCTACAGAAATGATACCTGTAAACCACAGTACATTGCAGTGGCTTAGAGCATGGGCTTTGCAGTAAGACAAACTAGAGTGAGTTCTGGCTCTTCCCTTTGTAAGATTCCAAGCGAATTACTTAACTTCTTTAAGCTTGTTCTCTCTAGTATAAAATGGAAATAAGATCTACCTCATGGAGTTACTATGAGGATTAAACAAACTATCCAGGTAGGTGCTCACCACATTACCCAGAATACAGTAAGCACTTGGTAATGTGAGTGACCGTAACATGAAAACAAGGCCAGCAATAGGATTCCGGCATAGAGAAAGCCCTGGAAGAAATTAAGCCACAACTCTGATGCTCCCAAATAGGTGATGATAACAAGCCAGATGCCTTCAGAATCCCCAACAACCGTGTAGGATATAACAATGAACATTCTTAACTGAAGTGCCTCTTGAGAAAGGCAGCCCAGCAAGGTCTCCTAAGCAGCACAACAGATGCAGAACAAATTTTTCCTATCCTCAATGACCTGAAATTAGAGCACTGTGTAACTAAAGAAGTTACAGCTAAATTTGAAACTCCAACAGAGGTCAACAACATCCTAATGCTCAAGATTAGAGGAACAGAAATTTTTTAAAACTCTGTGAGTCATCTACATCAAAACCACTAAAGCCTAATTATTATTACTCAACTGTTAAACTATGTGTTTCATCTTTCCCAAAATTAACATTGGTCAGATAAACCAGACTTGCACTTTGCCAAAAAAGATATATACCTACGAGGGGCCTCAAACACACACACATGCATGCACGCATGCACACACGCACTCTCTCTCGCGCACGCACGCACACACACACACACTCATATCTATGAGAGGTCTTTAAATACTATCTGTGCACCCATGAGACCCTAGACATTAGGCCTGAACAATTTCTCCAGCCTTCTGGCCAAATTTCTTACCTCCGATGTCTCAGTCCAAGGCATTACTCAGACAATCAGCGTTTGCTATGCATTTATGGAACAAATACTGAAAGCTAAATATATTATTCTTGTGATTCTGAATAAATAGAAAATAGAGAAAAGATTCCATTTCTACACACTAAATAGTTCATACAGTTTGGCTGCTACGCTGAAGAACAGTAAAAGGAACACGCTTCAAGGTCAGAAAGACACAGGTGTGGAAGCCAGCTCCTGCACTAAGGAGCCTCAAATTCCTCAGGCAGAAAATGAGTAAAGATCACCTACCTGTCAGGGTTGCTGTGAGACCTAACTACTCAGAAATCAAAAGTGGCTCTGAGCAGACAGCTTCCTTAGCGGCACCTTCCCAGGGTGACCGAGGCACCCCTGAGCTAATCTTCCTTGAGACTCGTTTTTCATCATTTCCTGGCTAAAAATCTGTCGTAGCCAGACGGCTACGCTCGATGTCCTCTGCACATTTCCCTCTCATGCCAAGTGTTAAACTCCCCCCCACACTTTCCTCCTTGGGTCATCCTTCTCTTTTAATCAAGCTCCATCCCTCTCCTTTTTCACAATCCTGCCCCAAATTTATCTTTATCGGAACCTCCACTTAGATCTGATCTTTCCTTTTGTGTATACTTCCCCCTGCCCCGCTACCCTAGAACCCAAGTAAGCGTGTCGGAATATAGTGTAAATACTAAGGACACAAATGCAGTTCACTCACGGGTAAGTTATTTTCTGACAAGAATGAACCAAGGCAAAGCTACAGACTGTGCTCCCCAAACAGCAGACAGATAGCAAGTCGGTGCTCTAGGCTGTAGGAACAGATGATAGATGGGAGAAACCAAGGTAAACCCACCCTACCACTGAAAAAATCAACGTTGGTCAGCAATGTTATTTTAATATACGAACAAGAACACGATCTGTAAAAGGCGGCCCCTCCCTTCGGCGCCCCCTTTCTGCCTCCAGCTTGTTCAACTTCACTAATAAACACGTGTAAATCACTTCTCGTCGCCTTCACTCGTTCACTCAATGGCTTTGCTGATGTTTGAACAAAAAGGCAAGTACCAGATTTTGCTCTTAACGACAACATTCTCTAGAAAGCACTGCATTGCAAAATGAGGACTGCCCTGACTAGACAGCTGATCACCTCCGACCGATGATTCCTACCTGCAGTAGACCCCCTCCCGCAGGGGATGTTTCAAGAGCCCACTGCAAACCACGGTCGCCCCTTCAGGGTTAGCGGCAACCCCGCCCCACGAGCCGCAGCTGATTAGACCAGGCCCACTGAGATCTCTGGTCTTGAGAACGGGAAGTGGGACTGAGGAATACCGGTGACGTCTCCCTGTCTACATAAGGACATGGAAACATAAGGGCCGTGGGGCAGCCATGTTTGCCATGTGACAGAGAACGCAGCTTTACGAAGAGGCACAGAGACAACCGAGGACATGTGGCCCTGTAAAGAACACAGTGAGCGGAGTGCATGCTGACGTGAGTTCCTAGTTTCCAGCATCCCAGTATCCAAACGTAATCCATACAAAAATCTTTTAATGAGCTATGACATTCTTTTCTTCTATGTAAGTCTTCAAAACCTGGTGTAGAATCTATGCTTACAGCTCATCTCAATTAGCCACACTGCGAGTGCTCAATATAGCTCCACGTGGCTTCTGCCTACCATACTGGACGGAGCAGTTCTAGACACGAAATAATCATCCCCAGACCCTGGGAGCCTTTTCCACTCAGTCTTCTATCACTACCAAACCCAGTGGGCAACATACGAATGTCTGGTCAGTTGAGCAAACGTGGGAAGCAAAATGCCAAGAGACAGGGACAGATGAGAGGCATTAGCCAACCCGCCGTATTTTCACAATCAAGCTGTTTGTTTTTAAAATCTGTTCAACATAAATCACACCAATAGACAGACAATCTAGACTATAGCCGCTCACTGACTAGAAAGTTGAAGGGTAAGATTGTTCATCCAACATTTTCCACCTACAAATGAACGCACAGCCAGGTAGGAACAAGGACGCTACCCTTTTGCCTACGTATCACCCACTTTTAACCAGAAAAAGGGCAGCTGTAAGTGAAGACCTAGAGACAAGGCAGGAGACACTCACTGTGTGTGTTTTCATGCCCCGCTCCCAAAAAATCTGATTGTAAATGAAATCAAAGGAAGGACAGGAGAAACAACACCAAGACAGAAAAAAAGAATGACAGGCAAAGGTCTTTCCCCAAAAACAGGGGGCTGAGGAACACAGAGTGACTAAGACTTATTACATACCAGGCACTCTGCTGAGCACCTTCATATGCATTTAATACTCAAAAAACTCAAGAAAAGTATCACTTAGAATTTAAGTAATTTGCTCAAGGTCCCATTTAGTCAGTGACAGAATAAAGATTTATATCATCAAGGGCTAGGCAAAGGCAACTGAAAATCTCCATGGCTTTACCCCCCAGATTTAACTAGAATACTAAGCACAGTCAGTTCTCCAGCTACAAACCTCAAACTACCTCTCCCGATTTTGCTGCATTAAATCAGCAACAGTGTTGATGGCTGGCTTATCAACGAACACCTGCCTGTGTGAGGCTTAGTCCAAATAACTCATGTTTTCAGATTCACATGATAGAAGGGTTACAAATATTAGCTGATTTATATACCATCAAAACATACCATAAATTTTGGAAGGCAGAAAGTAACGACACAACAGCCTGGCACTAGGATCCCGGAGTGCTGGGTTCTATCTAATTGCAAACCTGCTACTAGCCACTGGGTGACCCATTCCCCTCCACCCAATATGGGCTCGCTGCAGAAAATGAGGCGGTCACTGTAAATATTTGAAGTACATCCACAGGGCTTTGAATTTCCTAACCTAGTAAGTTTTTCTGCAGTCTAATTCTCACCATTCAGATCCCTAGAAAGAATGCGTTCCTCGCAGAAGAAAATGATCAAAATCAATACCCATTACCAGACTCATGAGTCAGCCTGTGGAAAGCAGGAGTTTATCTTCTAAAAAGAAAAGGCTGAGTTGAGAAAACATTCAAGAACTATACCTTGATTTTATCTCTAGGCCTCTAAGAATCCTTCAATGTGCCTGGAATCTCTGTTTATGTAAAGCTGTAATAATATCTCACTGAAAACAAAACCATACAAAGTATGCATTTCAGGGCCCTAAGCACCCCGGACTAGAGCCTACCTAGTAGGGAACACATGAGTAAGCTAAAAAGTCTACTCTAAATTTGTCTAAAAGTTACTTATTTGCCTCCAGATTCAGATTAAGCAGAATTTGCTCCACCCCCTCCCCCACCATTGTAAAACAGGATTTAGAACCACCTGTCTATAGAAGATGATTCAAAAAATCCTTTAAACTGTGTTTATTTTTAGAACAAAAGATATTTCTCAACACAACTTTCAATTTACTTTTATTTTCTCATCTCTTTCAAAGAATAAATAAAACAAAAACATGTCTTTGTTCCTTCTCCCTTCCAATGTGTATCCTCAGCCTAGTCCCAGTAAAATCGTGTGTCTTTTCAATGTGCTATTTCTAGCACCGTCTCTGGTGTAGATACAGATTCTCCTGTGATGACTAAAATCAGGAAAACCGGGCTAATTACGAGGGCCTTTACTGTGACTCAACCCCCCCCTAACCCCCCATTACCTGGACCGGCTGGCACTTCTAACCTGAACATTATCAGTGCAGTTTAGCACTTACCTGGGCCCTCTCTCGGTGTCTCCTCCCCCTTACCTCCACCCCATTAAACACCTTCCATGGGTTCCCCATAACCACTAAATGTGCTCCCCCAAGGCAGAAGAGCCTAGTGGCGAGGTGCAGGCTCCAAATTCTGCCTCTGCTACCGCTTATGAGCTGGCAGGTCCTGGCCCGGATCTCTGTCTCAGTTTCCCTCACCTGCATCATGGGAATAATAGTATACAGTCCATCTCACTGTTTTGGTATTAAATGACAGAACACATGGAAAGGCCCGCCACGAAAGACTGCAGTGCCTATGGGTGTTAGCTTCTAATATTTTCTGCCCTTTTGGAAATGTCTGGCCCTCTAACTTCCTGAAACGTGTATCTTACGTTCCTCAGCGCCCCCACACTTCACTTATGGTTTTTATTACATAACCCATTATCGTATGGGACCCTAAACTCAACCTTATTTGCACCTTTCTTTTATCATCTCTGTTCTATGCTAAGTTCTCCCAATCTAGAACTCTAGATCTGAGAGACAAAGATCTGGAAGATCTGGGCAACTCAACCCAAACCTGAACTCACTGTATCAAGCCCCCCCACCTGCACCCTTCAAATGTATTCCGCCTTCTGAATTCAGAATCTCAGAGACAGAAACAACCAGCAGCAAGTAACCTCAAGGGCCTCTATCCCTCCTCCTCCATCATCTCCCGTATCCCATCAGGTAGCACCATAAGCACACCTGCCACCTGAAGCAGTCGCCACCTACCGCTCTACCCCACAGACACACCTTGGGTCAAGCCCTCCTCTTTGCTGCGGTGGTCCCGTCACTTGACCTCCCCGCCCCCCTGCAGCCTGAACGGCCTCCATTCCAACCTCACGGTACCGCCCCAAAGGTAATGACTTACCTTTGTCATTAAAAGTAAGTCTTTTCTGCCTAAACTGCCTACACAAAAAAGTTCATTCTTGAATGGGCTATACAAAAATGACCTTCAAAGTCTGGCCCTCGACTGCCTCCTAAATTTCCTCCAATCTCCCACACCCCGCTCTCCCATCCCTGCTGGCAACACCAGGCTCCCTGAGGGCCCTTCCATGTGCTGCTCCAGTGGCCTCTTGTGCTCTTCCCCCAGTCCCTGCCCCTGACTTACATATTCTTACTGGTCATTCACAATGCAGCTCAGAAGCCACTGCTTCGGGGGCTCCTCCCTCGCCCGGCATTAGGTGGCCTCTGTTCACATTCCTGTCATAGCATCTGTAGGCTACTTCCCACTAGATTCCTCTGGAGCCCTTCTCCTGTGGTACTCCCAGAGCCTCGCACAACATCCGGTGCTCGGTAAACACTCAGTAAGTATCTGCTAAGTGGATGAAATAATCCCCAATTTAACAATGGCTCCCCCCTTCTTGGGCCCCTCCCTCCATATTACCATAACCTCAGGTCTATTTGCTCTTCCCAATCCTGAACACTATTTTATCCGCTAAAAAAAAAAAAAAAAAAGTTCCCCAAATCTACCTACTTCATTGCCTTGAGATCGCTTAAATATTTTCATTTCCTTAAAAGGCACGAAAGCTGAATAACTTCGAATATTAAACCACCACCACCATTTTGGCAGTCAATAAATAAGACGAATTATAATTAAGTTGTTTACACAACTAAGATTTCAACAGAGACCTTCGGTACCACTTTCTAAAACTTTGATTCTATTATTGTTTGGTGTTTCACTGAACCTGAAGACATATGTAAAAATTAAACTGCCAAATGTCTCTGAAGAGATTAAAAATAATTGCTGTAGGAAATAAAGATTTTACCACTTGCCGTTTTTTGTTTCCACTTTTTAGCTAATTCTGATTAGTTCTGGGTTATAAAGCATGTCATCCTGTTAGTGAGTGGTCTATTGTCATGATCATCCCTCATGTGTCATCAGATAATGTCTGCTACAATCTCTTACTTGGGACGTCTGAGCTGCAGCTGACAAGGCAAGATCTTTTTTGTGAGCTACGAGCTGAATTTCTTTTCATTCAAAGTTTTAATTCTTATGTACTTACCATATGACCCAACCATCCCACTCCTAAGTATTTTACCTTCGGAGATACAAAAACATAGTGTTCAGACAAAAATCTGTATGCAAATGTTTACAGCAGTTTTATTCACAATCACCAAACACGGGAAAAACCCTAATGTCCTCCAAACAGCGAATGTATAAAAAACTGTGACACATCCATACACTGGTCTACGAGCTGGCAATAAAGAAGAACCAAGAATGGATACACACAGTAACACGGATGGACCTCAAAGGTACTTTACTAAGTGAAAGAAGCCATTTGTATGACGTTCTGGAAAAGGCCAAATACAGGGCCAGAACAAATCAGTGCCTGCCAAGGAGCTGGGACAGGAAGAAGAGTCTGATTGCAAAGGGGGAGCAGGAGGAAAGTTTTGGGGGCAATGGAACCATTCCTCATTATGGATAGTGGTGGCGGATACACAGCAATATATACTTGTCAAAACACAAAGAACTGTACACCATAGAGTAAATTTTACTGTATGTAAATTCGAAAACTAAAAATGTTTCATTGAATCATGACTTGGTTAAAGATCATCCCCCTAAGTATAATTAACACAAAGGTGTGAATTTCCTTAACATTTTCCACAGCTGCTGTCATTGTTTCCTTGTTCCTGAACTATATTGATTAGGAAGATGTTAGGGGAACGCAGAGGAAGCCACCCCAGACCTTCCCAGTCTTCCTTGTGTTGGCAACCTTTGTGAAGTTCATCAGAGTAACCCCTGCTCCAGCTGTGAACAGCCAGGTGGAATTCTACCAAGGATATGCGGAGAGTTATTCAAAACCAACAGAAGACAGACTGTACCCCCACAGCGATGCCCACGAAAGCATTTCAAGGGAAGAAATAAAGGGGATGGGAGACTACAGATCCTAAAATTCTAATTCATCCTAGTCAAAAGCACAAGCAGAACATTCCATTTACATGTTGATGCCTCCTTCCTAAACCCTCCTTTAAAAAGGAGTCAAGGTGAGTGGGGGCGGGGAATCTCTTTGTGACAAAAGAGGCAAAAAAAAAAAAAAAAAGAGCACGAGTCCTCCTGAACCAGGAGCTCAGTTCTAAAAGCCCTAACTCCGAGGTTTTTTAACATGGAAAAAATTATTCTAAATAGCCAATTGACCAAAACAAGCAAAGTTTCAATACACAAGTGACACTTTCTTTCCAGTGTACCCTCTTCAGCCAAACCCACACATTCCTCCTCCGGAGAGGATGACCGCCTTGGAGACTGCTGCCAGCAGTCCCGACCGGGGATGGGCTCCCGAGCTCCAGGTGTGGCTGCCCCCAAGGCAACAGTGACAGCAACAAACAGGCCCCAGCTCCAAGGATAGGTGCCACCCTGTTCCCTCCTGGCTCTTCCGAGAAAGAGAATGCTAATGCTGCGACTTGTCCTCCACACTCACAGTCACATTCCCAAGCCAGAAAACTCTGATCCTCTCCCAGGGGACCTAGGCCTGCCACATTGTTATACCTCAGCATGAGATCGCCACCTGAGTCAGACCTCAATCCAAGATGAGCTCCCTGATTACTGCGCTGGAGAACCAGCTCTCCAACCTCACACTGCATTTGCAGCTGGAAAGACCGGCCTAAATGCAAAACAAATGCTATTTTCCAGGAGGCTTCTGGGGGGGGAGGGAACAAAGCTAAAAACCACAGAGAGTAAACCAGAACATTCTGAGACATGCAAAGCCTTACAAAAGGGGCTTTTAAAACACTTTACCAGGAAAGAGTCCTTGAAAGGGAGTAGCCATCAAAGTTAAATAAAAATCACTGACTTTCTAAAGGCAGGAGTGAAGGACTAAATTATAAAACAGCTTCTTGTATTAAGCTAATTAAGGTTTATCATATTAGCCATCTGAGTTTTAGCTGGCACCAAAAAAGCAGGAGCAGCATATCATGCAACGTGGACTGGGGTCTGCTTTGCAAGCAGATTTCTGCCCACACTCTGACACAGCACCTCTGGCAGTCAAAATGATGGAGAACTGAAAACCAATTTAGCACCATGATTTGTAAAGAATTTTGTTCCATCACATAAGCTATTTACTGGTATAGCAGTCTGAGATTACGTCTCTCTCTCTTAAATACCACACGAAGTATTCTGAGCTAACCATGCACTCATTTCCCTTTGCCTGTTCTCTCACGCACTGGATTGCTCTGCAATCGTATGAAAACAATTTTAACAATAAAAACCCTTGCATACTTGACACCCTCCACTGCAGATATTCTGCCCACCAACTAACTGCCAGCACACAACCAATTCTAAGATCCTCGGCATTCCTGAAAAGGCTCTGTCTGTTCAGCTGACCGCGAAAAGGAACAAAATACCCCCTTCAAAGTGGGAGAGAAATTTATTTTCAATCATGTCTTCTATGAGCTCCTCTTGACTGTACTTTTTTTTTCTTTTTCTTTTTTTTTTTTTTTAACCAAACCAGAAGACAGAAGCAGTTCTATCTGTTGATGACATCATATTGGATGTGATTCTGGAGCTGCTGGTTTCCTGTTTGGGGAAGTGGAAGTCCTTTGCACAAGGAACCCCAAGGCAAAATGTTTAGTGTTCCCCTGTAAGCTCACGCTGCCTTTGTTCTTCACTTGGCTACACTCATTACTGCTTTCTCCTCGCCTCTCTAAAACCTCTGCTTCTGGAGGCTGCATAAAAATGCCAGCTCAAATCTAACTGCTATCTCTTAAGGCACGAGAGATTTTTCTACTGTCCACTGCTGTAAAGCTTCGAGTTAACAGGCATCTTTTCACAGGTGAAACCAGACGACCCGCTTTCCTCCTGGTCCCGCATTAGGATTCCATATTAAAATGTATGCCACAAATAATCCAGTGGCAAACTCACCGTCAACAGCTCCCAAAATCAATAAAAGCCATTCCACCACTTGACTCGCAGTGAAAAACCTTTCAGGTTGACACAGAGAGCGAGGTAAAAGAAAGGTGATGAATGAACAAAAGGCGAATCTACCTGCAGACCTCTCAAATCCCAAAAAAGGTGGCGAGGCTGCCTCGATTTGGCAAAGTCCCTCCTTTTTTTTTTTTTTTTTTTGTAATCATCGGGAAAAGGCTACATGTATACTGCTTTAGTCTTATGCAAAACAGTGCGTTCTCCACAAGGCCCTGACGCCTACCATCCTCTGAACTTGCTTCGTTCCAGGCCTGACTCTTCTAAATGACGAGACACACGCGATTTCATGAAGTCATTCTGCTTTCGTCTGGACAGCAATACCATCATACAGTCACCCTAATCCCACTAGACTGGGAGAACGTTACGAGTATTTCTTCTCCACTCTGAACCCAATATTATCTCCAGGGTACCGATCCACTGTCAGTCTGTGTCTCAATGGATCTTCAAATAAATACTTAAATCCATGCTCAAAATATCATATCTCACCTGGTGAACCTTGACCTTTAGGAAAGACTTTGGACCAGTGTTCAGTTACTGTCACACAGTTGCATTCTCTGCAAACATGAAAGGGTTAAAAGCAGCCCCAGTCAACAGGCCTACAAGGGAAAAAAAAGACAGCATGTATGCCTTACAGCATCACTGAAAAGCGTTTATGCTCATTTGCTAGAACAATACTGTTACCTTTGGCCTTCATAATAGTCAGAAGTATCCCCAACACCCTTTAGTAGCTTCTAAAAGGAAAAGCACAAAACAGAACATAGCCTGCAAGAGAAAAAAAAGCATGCAAAGTAGCATTCTCCAGCAACAAACAAACTACCATTTCAAATCCATCAGTTCATTTTGGTTTGGTTTTGTTAAAAACAGAGAAAGAGAGAGCGAGAGAGACTGCATAAACCAAGTGTCCCCACCCTAGCAAGTCGCATTTTTTTTCTTTAATAAGGGTCATAAATCTCAGCTCCTTGTCCATCCCTTAAGCAAAAGAAAAAGGCAGGAAAAGCCCAAGTAATCTCAGACCTTGCAAACCTGCACCTTTTTCCCCATCTTCCCTACACAGAATCTTTTAGGACTCCATTAGTCACGTACCAGTGCTGTGTGGTGTCTAAGTGTGCATTCACATACTGTGTTGGGATGGTACCTTCCTGCAAAGCTCCTCTGCTTTTGGCTGCCATGAAGGGAGGAAGCTGCTATCCCACTGTAGTAGCTCAGTGACTGCATTGTGTTCAGGAGCTGATCTGCCTCAAACCAGTTTCAGCCGGTTCTGGTCACCCTACATAAAAAAGCTATGGCAACCCTCGCTGAGTTGCCAACAAGTCCCTGAAAACCATCAGCACAGGGGGGTCTCGCTGGGGGTTGCTTTTCAGCTAGGGGTCTTCTCCTGAAGAGGAAGGTCATCGTGTGTCCCCCCCCTCACCACCACACAAGCACACAGTCTGAAATGCCCACCTCACAAGGCACCCCAGAGCCCCTCAGGGCCCATCCTCCCTCCGCCCTTAAAACCCTCCACTGCAGACACTGTTGTTCCCTCCTCCTTCCCCCACTGCATTCTCCCACAACCTGGCTCAGATCTTTGTGTACGTGTGTGTCAGTGTGTGTTCTCTGTGTTGGTGGCTGACAAAGAGCCCCCAGGAAAGCAATCTATGTGTGTCTCCTCACACTGGATGCGTCGGCTGCAGGAGCCGGCCTCGGCCTCCTAGCAGAGTGGTGCTGGCTTGTTGACCAGGCTCCTCTCTGCCTGTCACCCCCACCCCACCCAGCCCCCTCCTCCCGTCCCTCTCCTCTCTCTCCCAGCCCTGTCACCAC